>NW_027526621.1:0-225165 GCF_052857255.1 Amblyomma americanum
ATGCTCGTGAATCTTGCTAGTTTCAATCTAAAACGATGTATCCTATTGTTTTGAGCCAGAATACAAGTTTTCGCGCAGTTCTGAGAGAAAAAAGGTTACACCTTTTTCTCGTCAACTCTTCAACGACTTGTAAAATCGATGCTCGTGAATTTGGCTAGTTTCGATCTAAAAACGATGTATCCCTTTGTTTTGAGCCGGAATACAAGTTTTCACGCAGTTCTGAGAGAAAAAGTTTACATCTTTCTCTCGTCTGCTCTTCGACGACTTGTAAAATCTATGCTCGTGAATCTTGCTAGTTTCGATCTAAAACGATGTATTCCGTTGTTCTGAGCCGTAATACAAGTTTCGCGCTGTTCTGAAAGAAAACGTTTACACCTTTCTCTCGTCTACTCTTCGACGACTTGTAAAATCGATCCTCGTGATTCTTGCTAGTTTCGATACAAAACGATGTATCCCTTTGTTTTGAGCCGGAATACAAGTTTTAGCGCAGTTCTGAGAGAAAAATTTACACCTTTTTTTCGTCTACTCTTCGACGACTTGTAAAATCGATGCTCGTGAATCTTGCTAGTTTCAATCTAAAACGATGTATCCCGTTATTTTGAGCCGGAATACAAGTTTTCGCACAGTTCTGACAGAAAACGTTTACACCTTTCTCTCGTCTACTCTTCGACGACTCTTAAATCGATGCTCGTCAATCTTGCTACTTTCGATCTAAAATGATGTATCCTGTTGTTTTGAGCCGGAATACAAGTTTTCGCGCAGTTCTGAGAGAAAAAGTTTGCAACCTTTCTCTCGTCTACTCTTCGACGACTTGTAAAATCGATGCTCGTGAATTTTGCTAGTTTCAATGAAAAACGATGTATGCCGTTGTTTTGAGCCGCAATACAAGTTTTCGCGCAGTTTTGAGAGAACAAGTTTTCACCTCTCTCTCGGCTACTCATCGAAGACTTGAAAAATCGATGCTCGTGAATCTTGCTAGTTTCGATCTATAACGATGTATCCCGTTGTTTTGAGCCGGAATACAAGTTCTCGCGCAGTTTTGAGAGAAAAAGTTTGCACCTTTCTCTCGTCTACTCTTCGACGACTTGTAAAATCGATTCTCGTGAATCTTGCTAGTTTCGATCTATAACGTTGTATCCCGTTGTTTTGAGCCGGAATACAAGTTTTCGCGCAGTTTTGAGAGAAAAAGTTTGCACCTTTCTCTCGTCTACTCTTCGACGACTTGTAAAATCGATTCTCGTGAATCTTGCTAGTTTCGATATAAAACTATGTATCCCTTTCTTTGAGCCGGAATACAAGTTTTTGCGCAGTTCTGAGAGAAAAAGTTTACACCTTTTTTTCGTCTACTCTTTGACGACTTGTAAAATCGATGCTCGTGAATCTAGCTAGTTTCAATCTAAACGATGTATTCCGTTGTTTTGAGCCGGAATACAAGTTTTCGCGCAGTTCCGAGAGAAAATTTTTGCATCTTTCTCTCGTCTACTCTTCGACGACTTGTAAAAATCGATGCTCGTGAATCTTGCTAGTTTCGATCTAAAACAATGTATCCCGTTGTTTGAGCCGGAATACAAGTTTTCGCGCAGTTCTGAGGGAAAAAGTTTACACCTTTCTCTCGTCTACTCTTCGATGACTTGTAAAATCGATGCTCGTGAATCTTGCTAGTTTCGATCTAAAACGATGTATCCTGTTGTTTTGAGCCGGAATACAAGTTTTCACGCAGTTCTGAGAGAAAAAGTTTACGCCTTTCTCTCGCCTACTCTTCGACGACTTGTAAAATCGATGCACGTGAATCTTGCTAGTTTCGATGAAAAACGATGTATGCCGTTGTTTTGAGCCGGTATACAATTTTTCGCGCAGTTCTGAGAGAAAAGTTTGCACCTTTCTCTCGTCTACTCTTCGACGACTTGTAAAATCGATGCTCGTGAATCTTGCTAGTTTCAATCTAAAACGATGTATCCCGTTGTTTTGAGCCGGAATACAAGTTTTCGCGCAGTTCTGAGAGAAAAAGTTTGCACCTTTCTCTCGTCTACTCTTCGACGACTTGTAAAATAGATGCTCGTGAATCTTGCTAGTTTCGATCTAAAACGATGTATCCATTTCTTTTGAGCCGGAATACAAGTTTTCACGCAGTTCTGAGAGAAAAAGTTTACACCTTTCTCTCGTCTACTCTTCGACGACTTGTAAAATCGATGCTCGTGAATTTTGCTAGTTTCAATGAAAAACGATGTATGCCGTTGTTTTGAGCCACAATACAAGTTTTCGCGCAGTTTTGAGAGAACAAGTTTTCACCTCTCTCTCGTCTACTCATCGAAGACTTGAAATATCGATGCTCGTGAATCTTGCTAGTTTCGATGTATAACGATGTATTCCGTTGTTTTGAGCCGGAATACAAGTTCTCGCGCAGTTCTGAGAGAAAATTTTGCATCTTTCTCTCGTCTACTCTTCGACGACTTGTAAAATCGATGCTCGTGAATCTTGCTAGTTTCGATCTAAAACAATGTATCCCGTTGTTTTGAGCCGGAATACAAGTTTTCGCGCAGTTCTGAGGGAAAAAGTTTACACCTTTCTCTCGTCTACTCTTCGATGACTTGTAAAATCGATGCTCGTGAATCTTGCTAGTTTCGATCTAAAACGATGTATCCTGTTGTTTTGAGCCGGAATACAAGTTTGCGCGCAGTTCTGAGAGAAGAAGTTTGCACCTTTCTCTCGTCTACTCTTCGACGACTTGTAAAGTAGATGCTCGTGAATCTTGCTAGTTTCGATCTAAAGCGACGTATCCATTTGTTTTGAGCCGGAATACAAGTTTTCACGCAGTTCTGAGAGAAAAAGTTTACGCCTTTCTCTCGCCTACTCTTCGACGACTTGTAAAATCGATGCACGTGAATCTTGAAAGTTTCGATGAAAAATGATGTATCCTGTTGTTTTGAGCCGGAATACAAGTTTTCGCGCAGTTCTGAGAAAAAAAAGTTTGCACCTTTCTCTCGTCTACTCTTCGACGACTTGTAAAATAGATGCTCGTGAATCTTGCTAGTTTCGATCTAAAACGATGTATCCATTTCTTTTGACCCGGAATACAAGTTTTCACGCAGTTCTGAGAGAAAAAGTTTACACCTTTCTCTCGTCTACTCTTCGACGACTTGTAAAATCGATGCTCGTGAATTTTGCTAGTTTCAATGAAAAACGATGTATGCCGTTGTTTTGAGCCGCAATACAAGTTTTCGCGCAGTTTTGAGAGAAAAGGTTTTCACCTCTCTCTCGTCTACTCATCGAAGACTTGAAAAATCGATGCTCGTGAATCTTGCTAGTTTCGATCTATAACGATGTATCCCGTTGTTTTGAGCCGGAATACAAGTTTTCGCGCAGTTTTGAGAGAAAAAGTTTGCACCTTTCTCTCGTCTACTCTTCGACGACTTGTAAAATCGATTCTCGTGAATCTTGCTAGTTTCGATATAAAACTATGTATCCCTTTCTTTTGAGCCAGAATACAAGTTTTCGCGCAGTTCTGAGAGAAAAAGTGTTTACACCTTTTTTTCGTCTACTCTTCGACGACTTGTAAAATCGATGCTCGTGAATCTAGCTAGTTTCAATCTAAAACGATGTATTCCGTTGTTTTGAGCCGGAATACAAGTTTTCGCGCAGTTCTGAGAGAAAATTTTGCATCTTTCTCTCGTCTACTCTTCGACGACTTGTGAAATCGATGCTCGTGAATCTTGCTAGTTTCGATCTAAAACAATGTATCCCGTTGTTTTGAGCCGGAATACAAGTTTTCGCGCAGTTCTGAGGGAAAAAGTTTACACCTTTCTCTCGTCTACTCTTCGATGACTTGTAAAATCGATTCTCGTGAATCTTGCTAGTTTCGATCTAAAACGATGTATCCCTTTGTTTTGAGCCGGAATACAAGTTTTCGCGCAGTTCTGAGAGAAAAAATTTACACCTTTTTTTCGTCTACTCTTCGACGACTTGTAAAATCGATGCTCGTGAATCTTGCTAGTTTCGATCTAAAGCGATGTATCCTGTTGTTTTGAGCCGGAATACAAGTTTGCGCGCGGTTCTGAGAGAAAAAGTTTGCACCTTTCTCTCGTCTACTCTTCGACGACTTGTAAAGTAGATGCTCGTGAATCTTGCTACTTTCGATCTAAAGTGATGTATCCTGTTGTTTTGAGCCGGAATACAAGTTTTCGCGCAGTTCTGAGAGAAAAAGTTTGCACCTTTCTCTCGTCTACTCTTCGACGACTTGTAAAATCGATGCTCGTGAATTTTGCTAGTTTCAATGAAAAACGATGTATGCCGTTGTTTTGAGCCGCAATACAAGTTTTCGCGCAGTTTTGAGAGAACAAGTTTTCACCTCTCTCTCGTCTACTCATCGAAGACTTGTAAAATCGATGCTCGTGAATCTTGCTAGTTTCGATCTAAAACAATGTATCCCGTTGTTTTGAGCCGGAATACAAGTTTTCGCGCAGTTCTGAGGGAAAAAGTTTACACCTTTCTCTCGTCTACTCTTCGATGACTTGTAAAATCGATGCTCGTGAATCTTGCTAGTTTCGATCTAAAACGATGTATCCTGTTGTTTTGAGCCGGAATACAAGTTTGCGCGCAGTTCTGAGAGAAAAAGTTTGCACCTTTCTCTCGTCTACTCTTCGACGACTTGTAAAGTAGATGCTCGTGAATCTTGCTAGTTTCGATCTAAAGCGACGTATCCATTTGTTTTGAGCCGGAATACAAGTTTTCACGCAGTTCTGAGAGAAAAAGTTTACGCCTTTCTCTCGCCTACTCTTCGACGACTTGTAAAATCGATGCACGTGAATCTTGCTAGTTTCGATGAAAAACGATGTATGCCGTTGTTTTGAGCCGGTATACAATTTTTCGCGCAGTTCTGAGAGAAAAAGTTTGCACCTTTCTCTCGTCTACTCTTCGACGACTTGTAAAATCGATGCTCGTGAATCTTGCTAGTTTCAGTCTAAAACGATGTATCCCGTTGTTTTGAGCCGGAATACAAGTTTTCGCGCAGTTCTGAGAGAAAAAGTTTACACCTTTCTCTTGTCTACTCTTCGACGACTTGTAAAAACGATGCTCGTGAATTTTGCTTGTTTCGATCTAAAACGATGTATCCCGTTGTTTTGAGCCGGAATAAGAGTTTTCGCGCAGTTCTGAGAGAAAAAGTTTACCCCTTTCTCTCGTCTACTCTTCGACGACTTGTAAAATCGATGCTCGTGAATTTCGCTAGTTTCAATCTGAAACGATGTATCCCGCTGTTTTTAGCCGGAATAAAAGTTTTCGCACAGTTCTGACAGAAAACGTTTACACCTTTCTCTCGTCTACTCTTCGACGACTCTTAAAATCGATGCTCGTGAATCTTGCTACTTTCGATCTAAAGTGATGTATCCTGTTGTTTTGAGCCGGAATACAAGTTTTCGCGCAGTTCTGAGAGAAAAAGTTTGCACCTTTCTCTCGTCTACTCTTCGACGACTTGTAAAATCGATGCTCGTGAATTTTGCTAGTTTCAATGAAAAACGATGTATGCCGTTGTTTTGAGCCGCAATACAAGTTTTCGCGCAGTTTTGAGAGAACAAGTTTTCACCTCTCTCTCGTCTACTCATCGAAGACTTGAAAAATCGATGCTCGTGAATCTTGCTAGTTTCGATCTATAACGATGTATCCCGTGTTTTGAGCCGGAATACAAGTTTTCGCGCAGTTTTGAGAGAAAAAGTTTGCACCTTTCTCTCGTCTACTCTTCGACGACTTGTAAAATCGATTCTCGTGAATCTTGCTAGTTTCGATCTATAACGATGTATCCCGTGTTTTGAGCCGGAATACAAGTTTTCGCGCAGTTTTGAGAGAAAAAGTTTGCACCTTTCTCTCGTCTACTCTTCGACGACTTGTAAAATCGATTCTCGTGAATCTTGCTAGTTTCGATATAAAACTATGTATCCCTTTCTTTTAAGCCGGAATACAAGTTTTCGCGCAGTTCTGAGAGAAAAAGTTTACACCTTTTTTTCGTCTACTCTTCGACGACTTGTAAAATCGATGCTCGTGAATCTAGCTAGTTTCAATCTAAAACGATGTATTCCGTTGTTTTGAGCCGGAATACAAGTTTTCGCGCAGTTCTGAGAGAAAATTTTGCATCTTTCTCTCGTCTACTCTTCGACGACTTGTAAAATCGATGCTCGTGAATCTTGCTAGTTTCGATCTAAAACAATGTATCCCGTTGTTTTGAGCCGGAATACAAGTTTTCGCGCAGTTCTGAGGAAAAAAGTTTACACCTTTCTCTCGTCTACTCTTCGATGACTTGTAAAATCGATGCTCGTGAATCTTGCTAGTTTCGATATAAAACGATGTATCCTGTTGTTTTGAGCCGGAATACAAGTTTGCGCGCAGTTCTGAGAGAAAAAGTTTGCACCTTTCTCTCGTCTACTCTTCGATTCTCGTGAATCTTGCTAGTTTCAATATAAAACTATGTATCCCTTTCTTTTGAGCCGGAATACAAGTTTTCGCGCAGTTCTGAGAGAAAAAGTTTACACCTTTTTTTCGTCTACTCTTCGACGACTTGTAAAATCGATGCTCGTGAATCTAGCTAGTTTCAATCTAAAACGATGTATTCCGTTGTTTTGAGCCGGAATACAAGTTTTCGCGCAGTTCTGAGAGAAAATTTTGCATCTTTCTCTCGTCTACTCTTCGACGACTTGTAAAATCGATGCTCGTGAATCTTGCTAGTTTCGATCTAAAACAATGTATCCCGTTGTTTTGAGCCGGAATACAAGTTTTCGCGCAGTTCTGAGGGAAAAAGTTTACACCTTTCTCTCGTCTACTCTTCGATGACTTGTAAAATCGATGCTCGTGAATCTTGCTAGTTTCGATCTAAAACGATGTATCCTGTTGTTTTGAGCCGGAATAGAAGTTTTCGCGCAGTTTTGAGAGAAAAAGTTTGCACCTTTCTCTCGTCTACTCTTCGACGACTTGTAAAATCGATTCTCGTGAATCTTGCTAGTTTCGATATAAAACTATGTATCCCTTTCTTTTGAGCCGGAATACAAGTTTTCGCGCAGTTCTGAGAGAAAAAGTTTACACATTTTTTTCGTCTACTCTTCGACGACTTGTAAAATCGATGCTCGTGAATCTAGCTAGTTTCAATCTAAAACGATGTATTCCGTTGTTTTGAGCCGGAATACAAGTTTTCGCGCAGTTCTGAGAGACAATTTTGCATCTTTCTCTCGTCTACTCATCGACGACTTGTAAAATCGATGCTCGTGAATCTTGCTAGTTTCGATCTAAAACAATGTATCCCGTTGTTTTGAGCCGGAATACAAGTTTTCGCGCAGTTCTGAGAGAAAAAGTTTACGCCTTTCTCTCGCCTACTCTTCGACGACTTGTAAAATCGATGCACGTGAATCTTGCTAGTTTCGATCTAAAACGATGTATCCATTTCTTTTGAGCCGGAATACAAGTTTTCACGCAGTTCTGAGAGAAAAAGTTTACACCTTTCTCTCGTCTACTCTTCGACGACTTGTAAAATCGATGCTCGTGAATTTTGCTAGTTTCAATGAAAAACGATGTAGGCCGTTGTTTTGAGCCGCAATACAAGTTTTCGCGCAGTTTTGAGAGAACAAGTTTTCACCTCTCTCTCGTCTACTCATCGAAGACTTGAAAAATCGATGCTCGTGAATCTTGCTAGTTTCGATCTATAACGATGTATCCCGTTGTTTTGAGCCGGAATACAAGTTTTCGCGCAGTTTTGAGAGAAAAAGTTTGCACCTTTCTCTCGTCTACTCTTCGACGACTTGTAAAATCGATTCTCGTGAATCTTGCTAGTTTCGATATAAAACTATGTATCCCTTTCTTTTGAGCCGGAATACAAGTTTTCGCGCAGTTCTGAGAGAAAAAGTTTACACCTTTTTTTCGTCTACTCTTCGACGACTTGTAAAATCGATGCTCGTGAATCTAGCTAGTTTCAATCTAAAACGATGTATTCCGTTGTTTTGAGCCGGAATACAAGTTTTCGCGCAGTTCTGAGAGAAAATTTTGCATCTTTCTCTCGTCTACTCTTCGACGACTTGTAAAATCGATGCTCGTGAATCTTGCTAGTTTCGATCTAAAACAATGTATCCCGTTGTTTTGAGCCGGAATACAAGTTTTCGCGCAGTTCTGAGGGAAAAAGTTTACACCTTTCTCTCGTCTACACTTCGATGACTTGTAAAATCGATGCTCGTGAATCTTGCTAGTTTCGATCTAAAACGATGTATCCTGTTGTTTTGAGCCGGAATACAAGTTTGCGCGCAGTTCTGAGAGAAAAAGTTTGCACCTTTCTCTCGTCTACTCTTCGACGACTTGTAAAGTAGATGCTCGTGAATCTTGCTAGTTTCGATCTAAAGCGACGTATCCATTTGTTTTGAGCCGGAATACAAGTTTTCACGCAGTTCTGAGAGAAAAAGTTTACGCCTTTCTCTCGCCTACTCTTCGACGACTTGTAAAATCGATGCACGTGAATCTTGCTAGTTTCGATGAAAAACGATGTATGCCGTTGTTTTGAGCCGCAATACAAGTTTTCGCGCAGTTTTGAGAGAACAAGTTTTCACCTCTCTCTCGTCTACTCATCGAAGACTTGAAAAATCGATGCTCGTGAATCTTGCTAGTTTCGATCTATAACGATGTATCCCGTTGTTTTGAGCCGGAATACAAGTTTTCGCGCAGTCTTGAGAGAAAAAGTTTGCACCTTTCTCTCGTCTACTCTTCGACGACTTGTAAAATCGATTCTCGTGAATCTTGCTAGTTTCGATATAAAACTATGTATCCCTTTCTTTTGAGCCGGAATACAAGTTTTCGCGCAGTTCTGAGAGAAAAAGTTTACACCTTTTTTTCGTCTACTCTTCGACGACTTGTAAAATCGATGCTCGTGAATCTTGCTAGTTTCGATCTAAAACAATGTATCCCGTTGTTTTGAGCCGGAATACAAGTTTTCGCGCAGTTCTGAGGGAAAAAGTTTACACCTTTCTCTCGTCTACTCTTCGATGACTTGTAAAATCGATGCTCGTGAATCTTGCTAGTTTCGATCTAAAACGATGTATCCTGTTGTTTTGAGCCGGAATACAAGTTTGCGCGCAGTTCTGAGAGAAAAAGTTTGCACCTTTCTCTCGTCTACTCTTCGACGACTCGTAAAGTAGATGCTCGTGAATCTTGCTAGTTTCGATCTAAAGCGACGTATCCATTTGTTTTGAGCCGGAATACAAGTTTTCACGCAGTTCTGAGAGAAAAAGTTTACGCCTTTCTCTCGCCTACTCTTCGACGACTTGTAAAATCGATGCACGTGAATCTTGCTAGTTTCGATGAAAAACGATGTATGCCGTTGTTTTGAGCCGGTATACAATTTTTCGCGCAGTTCTGAGAGAAAAAGTTTGCACCTTTCTCTCGTCTACTCTTCGACGACTTGTAAAATCGATGCTCGTGAATCTTGCTAGTTTCAGTCTAAAACGATGTATCCCGTTGTTTTGAGCCGGAATACAAGTTTTCGCGCAGTTCTGAGAGAAAAAGTTTACACCTTTCTCTTGTCTACTCTTCGACGACTTGTAAAAACGATGCTCGTGAATTTTGCTTGTTTCGATCTAAAACGATGTATCCCGTTGTTTTGAGCCGGAATACAAGTTTTCGCGCAGTTCTGAGAGAAAAAGTTTACACCTTTTGTCTCCTCTACTCTTCGACGACTTGTAAAATCGATGCTCGTTATTCTTGCAAGTTTCGATATAAAACGATGTATCCTGTTGTTTTGAGCCGGAATACAAGTTTTAGCGCAGTTATGAGAGAAAAAATTTACACCTTTTTTTCGTCTACTCTTCGACGACTTGTAAAATCGATACTCGTGAATCTTGCTAGTGTCGATCTAAAACAATGTATCCCGTTGTTTATAGCCGGAATACAAGTTTTCGCGCAGTTCTGAGGGAAAAAGTTTACACCTTTCTCTCGTCTACTCTCCGATGACTTGTAAGATCGATGCTCGTGAATCTTGCTAGTTTTTATCTAAAACGATGTATCCCGTTGTTTTCAGCCGGAATAAAGTTTTCGCGCAGTTCTGAGAGAAAAAATTTACACCTTTTTTTCGTCTACTCTTCGACGACTTGTAAAATTGATGCTCGTGAATCTTGCTAGTTTCAATCCAAAACGATGTATCCCGTTGTTTTGAGCCGGAATACAAGTTTTCGCGCAGTTCTGACAGAAAATTTTGCATCTTTCTCTCGTCTACTCTTTGACGACATGTAAAATCGATGCTCGTGAATCTTCCTAGTTTCGATCTAAAACAATGTATCCCGTTGTTTTCAGCCGAAATACAAGTTTTCGCACAGTTCTGACAGAAAACGTTTACACCTTTCTCTCGTCTACTTTTCGACGACTCTTAAAATCGATGCTCGTGAATCTTGCTAGTTTCGATCTAAAACGATGTATCCCGTTGTTTTGAGCCGGAATACAAATTTTCGCGCAGTTCTGAAAAAAAAGTTTGCACCTTTCTCTCCTCTACTCTTCGACGACTTGTAAAATAGATGCTCGTGATTCTTGCTAGTTTCAATATAAAACAATGTATCCCTTTGTTTTGAGCCGGAATACAAGTTTTCGCGCAGTTCTGAGAGAAAAAGTTTACACCTTTTTTTCGTCTACTCTTCGACGACTTGTAAAATCGATGCTCGTGAATCTAGCTAGTTTCAATCTAAAACGATGTATTCCGTTGTTTTGAGCCGGAATACAAGTTTTCGCGCAGTTCTGAGAGAAAATTTTGCATCTTTCTCTCGTCTACTCTTCGACGACTTGTAAAATCGATGCTCGTGAATCTTGCTAGTTTCGATCTAAAACAATGTATCCCGTTGTTTTGAGCCGGAATACAAGTTTTCGCGCAGTTCTGAGGAAAAAAGTTTACACCTTTCTCTCGTCTACTCTTCGATGACTTGTAAAATCGATGCTCGTGAATCTTGCTAGTTTCGATATAAAACGATGTATCCTGTTGTTTTGAGCCGGAATACAAGTTTGCGCGCAGTTCTGAGAGAAAAAGTTTGCACCTTTCTCTCGTCTACTCTTCGATTCTCGTGAATCTTGCTAGTTTCAATATAAAACTATGTATCCCTTTCTTTTGAGCCGGAATACAAGTTTTCGCGCAGTTCTGAGAAAAAAAGTTTACACCTTTTTTTCGTCTACTCTTCGACGACTTGTAAAATCGATGCTCGTGAATCTAGCTAGTTTCAATCTAAAACGATGTATTCCGTTGTTTTGAGCCGGAATACAAGTTTTCGCGCAGTTCTGAGAGAAAATTTTGCATCTTTCTCTCGTCTACTCTTCGACGACTTGTAAAATCGATGCTCGTGAATCTTGCTAGTTTCGATCTAAAACAATGTATCCCGTTGTTTTGAGCCGGAATACAAGTTTTCGCGCAGTTCTGAGGGAAAAAGTTTACACCTTTCTCTCGTCTACTCTTCGATGACTTGTAAAATCGATGCTCGTGAATCTTGCTAGTTTCGATCTAAAACGATGTATCCTGTTGTTTTGAGCCGGAATAGAAGTTTTCGCGCAGTTTTGAGAGAAAAAGTTTGCACCTTTCTCTCGTCTACTCTTCGACGACTTGTAAAATCGATTCTCGTGAATCTTGCTAGTTTCGATATAAAACTATGTATCCCTTTCTTTTGAGCCGGAATACAAGTTTTCGCGCAGTTCTGAGAGAAAAAGTTTACACATTTTTTTCGTCTACTCTTCGACGACTTGTAAAATCGATGCTCGTGAATCTAGCTAGTTTCAATCTAAAACGATGTATTCCGTTGTTTTGAGCCGGAATACAAGTTTTCGCGCAGTTCTGAGAGAAAATTTTGCATCTTTCTCTCGTCTACTCTTCGACGACTTGTAAAATCGATGCTCGTGAATCTTGCTAGTTTCGATCTAAAACAATGTATCCCGTTGTTTTGAGCCGGAATACAAGTTTTCGCGCAGTTCTGAGAGAAAAAGTTTACGCCTTTCTCTCGCCTACTCTTCGACGACTTGTAAAATCGATGCACGTGAATCTTGCTAGTTTCGATCTAAAACGATGTATCCATTTCTTTTGAGCCGGAATACAAGTTTTCACGCAGTTCTGAGAGAAAAAGTTTACACCTTTCTCTCGTCTACTCTTCGACGACTTGTAAAATCGATGCTCGTGAATTTTGCTAGTTTCAATGAAAAACGATGTATGCCGTTGTTTTGAGCCGCAATACAAGTTTTCGCGCAGTTTTGAGAGAACAAGTTTTCACCTCTCTCTCGTCTACTCATCGAAGACTTGAAAAATCGATGCTCGTGAATCTTGCTAGTTTCGATCTATAACGATGTATCCCGTTGTTTTGAGCCGGAATACAAGTTTTCGCGCAGTTTTGAGAGAAAAAGTTTGCACCTTTCTCTCGTCTACTCTTCGACGACTTGTAAAATCGATTCTCGTGAATCTTGCTAGTTTCGATATAAAACTATGTATCCCTTTCTTTTGAGCCGGAATACAAGTTTTCGCGCAGTTCTGAGAGAAAAAGTTTACACCTTTTTTTCGTCTACTCTTCGACGACTTGTAAAATCGATGCTCGTGAATCTAGCTAGTTTCAATCTAAAACGATGTATTCCGTTGTTTTGAGCCGGAATACAAGTTTTCGCGCAGTTCTGAGAGAAAATTTTGCATCTTTCTCTCGTCTACTCTTCGACGACTTGTAAAATCGATGCTCGTGAATCTTGCTAGTTTCGATCTAAAACGATGTATCCTGTTGTTTTGAGCCGGAATACAAGTTTGCGCGCAGTTCTGAGAGAAAAAGTTTGCACCTTTCTCTCGTCTACTCTTCGACGACTTGTAAAGTAGATGCTCGTGAATCTTGCTAGTTTCGATCTAAAGCGACGTATCCATTTGTTTTGAGCCGGAATACAAGTTTTCACGCAGTTCTGAGAGAAAAAGTTTACGCCTTTCTCTCGCCTACTCTTCGACGACTTGTAAATTCGATGCACGTGAATCTTGCTAGTTTCGATGAAAAACGATGTATGCCGTTGTTTTGAGCCGCAATACAAGTTTTCGCGCAGTTTTGAGAGAACAAGTTTTCACCTCTCTCTCGTCTACTCATCGAAGACTTGAAAAATCGATGCTCGTGAATCTTGCTAGTTTCGATCTATAACGATGTATCCCGTTGTTTTGAGCCGGAATACAAGTTTTCGCGCAGTTTTGAGAGAAAAAGTTTGCACCTTTCTCTCGTCTACTCTTCGACGACTTGTAAAATCGATTCTCGTGAATCTTGCTAGTTTCGATATAAAACTAGTTATCCCTTTCTTTTGAGCCGGAATACAAGTTTTCGCGCAGTTCTGAGAGAAAAAGTTTACACCTTTTTTTCGTCTACTCTTCGACGACTTGTAAAATCGATGCTCGTGAATCTTGCTAGTTTCGATCTAAAACAATGTATCCCGTTGTTTTGAGCCGGAATACAAGTTTTCGCGCAGTTCTGAGGGAAAAAGTTTACACCTTTCTCTCGTCTACTCTTCGATGACTTGTAAAATCGATGCTCGTGAATCTTGCTAGTTTCGATCTAAAACGATGTATCCTGTTGTTTTGAGCCGGAATACAAGTTTGCGCGCAGTTCTGAGAGAAAAAGTTTGCACCTTTCTCTCGTCTACTCTTCGACGACTCGTAAAGTAGATGCTCGTGAATCTTGCTAGTTTCGATCTAAAGCGACGTATCCATTTGTTTTGAGCCGGAATACAAGTTTTCACGCAGTTCTGAGAGAAAAAGTTTACGCCTTTCTCTCGCCTACTCTTCGACGACTTGTAAAATCGATGCACGTGAATCTTGCTAGTTTCGATGAAAAACGATGTATGCCGTTGTTTTGAGCCGGTATACAATTTTTCGCGCAGTTCTGAGAGAAAAAGTTTGCACCTTTCTCTCGTCTACTCTTCGACGACTTGTAAAATCGATGCTCGTGAATCTTGCTAGTTTCAGTCTAAAACGATGTATCCCGTTGTTTTGAGCCGGAATACAAGTTTTCGCGCAGTTCTGAGAGAAAAAGTTTACACCTTTCTCTTGTCTACTCTTCGACGACTTGTAAAAACGATGCTCGTGAATTTTGCTTGTTTCGATCTAAAACGATGTATCCCGTTGTTTTGAGCCGGAATACAAGTTTTCGCGCAGTTCTGAGAGAAAAAGTTTACACCTTTTGTCTCCTCTACTCTTCGACGACTTGTAAAATCGATGCTCGTTATTCTTGCAAGTTTCGATATAAAACGATGTATCCTGTTGTTTTGAGCCGGAATACAAGCTTTAGCGCAGTTATGAGAGAAAAAATTTACACCTTTTTTTCGTCTACTCTTCGACGACTTGTAAAATCGATACTCGTGAATCTTGCTAGTGTCGATCTAAAACAATGTATCCCGTTGTTTATAGCCGGAATACAAGTTTTCGCGCAGTTCTGAGGGAAAAAGTTTACACCTTTCTCTCGTCTACTCTCCGATGACTTGTAAGATCGATGCTCGTGAATCTTGCTAGTTTTTATCTAAAACGATGTATCCCGTTGTTTTCAGCCGGAATAAAGTTTTCGCGCAGTTCTGAGAGAAAAAATTTACACCTTTTTTTCGTCTACTCTTCGACGACTTGTAAAATTGATGCTCGTGAATCTTGCTAGTTTCAATCCAAAACGATGTATCCCGTTGTTTTGAGCCGGAATACAAGTTTTCGCGCAGTTCTGACAGAAAATTTTGCATCTTTCTCTCGTCTACTCTTTGACGACATGTAAAATCGATGCTCGTGAATCTTCCTAGTTTCGATCTAAAACAATGTATCCCGTTGTTTTCAGCCGAAATACAAGTTTTCGCACAGTTCTGACAGAAAACGTTTACACCTTTCTCTCGTCTACTTTTCGACGACTCTTAAAATCGATGCTCGTGAATCTTGCTAGTTTCGATCTAAAACGATGTATCCCGTTGTTTTGAGCCGGAATACAAATTTTCGCGCAGTTCTGAAAAAAAAAGTTTGCACCTTTCTCTCCTCTACTCTTCGACGACTTGTAAAATAGATGCTCGTGATTCTTGCTAGTTTCAATATAAAACAATGTATCCCTTTGTTTTGAGCCGGAATACAAGTTTTCGCGCAGTTCTGAGAGAAAAAATTTACACCTTTTTTTCATCTACTCTTCGACGACTTGTAAAATCGATGCTCGTGAATCTTGCTAGTTTCAATCTAAAACGATGTATCCCGTTGTTTTGAGCCGGAATACAAGTTTTCGCGCAGTTCTGAGAGAAAATTTTGCATCTTTCTCTCGTCTACTCTTCGACGACTTGTAAAATCGATGCTCGTGAATCTTGCTAGTTTCAATCTAAAACAATGTATCCCGTTGTTTTGAGCCGGAATACAAGTTTTCGCGCAGTTCTGAGGGAAAAAGTTTATACCTTTCTCTCGTCTACTCTTCGATGACTTGTAAGATCGATGCTCGTGAATCTTGCTAGTTTCGATCTAAAACAATGTATCCCGTTGTTTTCAGCCGGAATACAAGTTTTCGCGCCGTTCGGAGAGAAAAAGTTTACCCCTTACTCTCGTCTACTCTTCGACGACTTGTAAAATCGATGCTCGTGAATTTCGCTAGCTTCGATCTAAAACGATGTATCCCGCTGTTTTTAGCCGGAATACAAGTTTTCGCACAGTTCTGAGAGAAGAAGTTTACACCTCTCTCTCGTCTACTCTTCGAAGACTTGAAAAATCGATGCTCGTGAATCTTGCTAGTTTCGATCTAAAACGATGTATCCTGTTGTTTTGAGCCGGAATACAAGTTTGCGCGCAGTTCTGAGATAAAAAGTTTGCACCTTTCTCTCGTCTACTCTTCGGCGACTTGTAAAGTAGATGCTCGTGAATCTTGCTAGTTTCGATCTAAAGCGACGTATCCATTTGTTTTGAGCCGGAATACAAGTTTTCACGCAGTTCTGAGAGAAAAAGTTTACGCCTTTCACTCGCCTACTCTTCGACGACTTGTAAAATCGATGCACGTGAATCTTGCTAGTTTCGATGAAAAACGATGTATGCCGTTGTTTTGAGCCGGTATACAATTTTTCGCGCAGTTCTGAGAGAAAAAATTTACACCTTTTTTTCCTCTACTCTTCGACGACTTGTAAAATCGATGCTCGTGAATCTTGCTAGTTTCGATCTATAACGATGTATCCCGTTGTTTTGAGCCAGAATACAAGTTTTCGCGCAGTTCTGAGAGAAAAAATTTACACCTTTTTTTCATCTACTCTTCGACGACTTGTAAAATCGATGCTCGTGAATCTTGCTAGTTTCGATCTAAAACAATGTATCCCGTTGTTTTGAGCCGGAATACAAGTTTTCGCGCAGTTCTGAGGGAAAAAGTTTACACCTTTCTCTCGTCTACTCTTCGATGACTTGTAAAATCGATGCTCGCTATTCTTGCTAGTTTCGATATAAAACGATGTATCCTGTTGTTTTGAGCCGGAATACAAGTTTTAGCGCAGTTATGAGAGAAAAAATTTACACCTTTTTTCGTCTACTCTTCGACGACTTGTAAAATCGATGCTCGTGAATCTTGCTAGTGTCGATCTAAAACAATGTATCCCGTTGTTTATAGCCGGAATACAAGTTTTCGCGCAGTTCTGAGGGAAAAAGTTTACACCTTTCTCTCGTCTACTCTTCGATGACTTGTAAGATCGATGCTCGTGAATCTTGCTAGTTTCGATCTAAAACGATGTATCCCGTTGTTTTCAGCCGGAATACAAGTGTTCGCGCAGTTCTGAGAGAAAAAGTTTACACCTTTCTCTTGTCTACTCTTCGACGACTTGTAAAAACGATGCTCGCGAATTTTGCTTGTTTCGATCTAAAACGATGTATCCCGTTGTTTTGAGCCGGAATACAAGTTTTCGCGCAGTTCTGAGAGAACAAGTTTGCACCTTTCTCTCGTCTACTCTTCGACGACTTGTAAAATTGATACTCGTGAATCTTGCTAGTTTCGATCTAAAACGATGTATCCCGTTGTTTTGAGCCGGAATACAAATTTTCGCGCAGTTCTGAAAAAAAAAGTTTGCACCTTTCTCTCCTCTACTCTTCGACGACTTGTAAAATAGATGCTCGTGATTCTTGCTAGTTTCAATATAAAACGATGTATCCCTTTGTTTTGAGCCGCAATACAAGTTTTCGCGCAGTTTTGAGAGAACAAGTTTTCACCTCTCTCTCGTCTACTCATCGAAGACTTGAAAAATCGATGCTCGTGAATCTTGCTAGTTTCGATCTATAACGATGTATCCCGTTGTTTTGAGCCGGAATACAAGTTTTCGCGCAGTTTTGAGAGAAAAAGTTTGCACCTTTCTCTCGTCTACTCTTCGACGACTTGTAAAATCGATTCTCGTGAATCTTGCTAGTTTCAATATAAAACTATGTATCCCTTTCTTTTGAGCCAGAATACAAGTTTTCGCGCAGTTCTGAGAGAAAAAGTTTACACCTTTCTCTCGTCTACTCTTCGACGACTTGTAAAGTAGATGCTCGTGAATCTTGCTAGTTTCGATCTAAAGCGACGTATCCATTTGTTTTGAGCCGGAATACAAGTTTTCACGCAGTTCTGAGAGAAAAAGTTTACGCCTTTCTCTCGCCTACTCTTCGACGACTTGTAAAATCGATGCACGTGAATCTTGCTAGTTTCGATGAAAAACGATGTATGCCGTTGTTTTGAGGCGCAATACAAGTTTTCGCGCAGTTTTGAGAGAACAAGTTTTCACCTCTCTCTCGTCTACTCATCGAAGACTTGAAAAATCGATGCTCGTGAATCTTGCTAGTTTCGATCTATAACGATGTATCCCTTTGTTTTGAGCCGGAATACAAGTTTTCGCGCAGTTTTGAGAGAAAAAGTTTGCACCTTTCTCTCGTCTACTCTTCGACGACTTGTAAAATCGATTCTCGTGAATCTTGCTAGTTTCGATATAAAACTATGTATCCCTTTCTTTTGAGCCGGAATACAAGTTTTCGCGCAGTTCTGAGAGAAAAAGTTTACACCTTTTTTTCGTCTACTCTTCGACGACTTGTAAAATCGATGCTCGTGAATCTAGCTAGTTTCAATCTAAAACGATGTATTCCGTTGTTTTGAGCCGGAATACAAGTTTTCGCACAGTTCTGAGAGAAAATTTTGCATCTTTCTCTCGTCTACTCTTCGACGACTTGTAAAATCGATGCTCGTGAATCTTGCTAGTTTCGATCTAAAACAATGTATCCCGTTGTTTTGAGCCGGAATACAAGTTTTCGCGCAGTTCTGAGGGAAAAAGTTTACACCTTTCTCTCGTCTACTCTTCGATGACTTGTAAAATCGATGCTCGTGAATCTTGCTAGTTTCGATCTAAAACGATGTATCCTGTTGTTTTGAGCCGGAATACAAGTTTGCGCGCAGTTCTGAGAGAAAAAGTTTGCACCTTTCTCTCGTCTACTCTTCGACGACTTGTAAAGTAGATGCTCGTGAATCTTGCTAGTTTCGATCTAAAGCGACGTATCCATTTGTTTTGAGCCGGAATACAAGTTTTCACGCAGTTCTGAGAGAAAAAGTTTACGCCTTTCCTCTCGCCTACTCTTCGACGACTTGTAAAATCGATGCACGTGAATCTTGCTAGTTTCGATGAAAAACGATGTATGCCGTTGTTTTGAGCCGGTATACAATTTTTCGCGCAGTTCTGAGAGAAAAAGCTTCGCACCTTTCTCTCGTCTACTCTTCGACGACTTGTAAAATCGATGCTCGTGAATCTTGCTAGTTTCAGTCTAAAACGATGTATCCCGTTGTTTTGAGCCGGAATACAAGTTTTCGCGCAGTTCTGAGAGAAAAATTTACACCTTTCTCTTGTCTACTCTTCGACGACTTGTAAAAACGATGCTCGTGAATTTTGCTTGTTTCGATCTAAAACGATGTATCCCGTTGTTTTGAGCCGGAATACAAGTTTTCCGCGCAGTTCTGAGAGAAAAAGTTTACACCCTTTTGTCTCCTCTACTCTTCGACGACTTGTAAAATCGATGCTCGTTATTCTTGCAAGTTTCGATATAAAACGATGTATCCTGTTGTTTTGAGCCGGAATACAAGTTTTAGCGCAGTTATGAGAGAAAAAATTTACACCTTTTTTTCGTCTACTCTTCGACGACTTGTAAAATCGATACTCGTGAATCTTGCTAGTGTCGATCTAAAACAATGTATCCCGTTGTTTATAGCCGGAATACAAGTTTTCGCGCAGTTCTGAGGGAAAAAAGTTTACACCTTTCTCTCGTCTACTCTCCGATGACTTGTAAGATCGATGCTCGTGAATCTTGCTAGTTTTTATCTAAAACGATGTATCCCGTTGTTTTCAGCCGGAATAAAGTTTTCGCGCAGTTCTGAGAAAAAAATTTACACCTTTTTTTCGTCTACTCTTCGACGACTTGTAAAATTGATGCTCGTGAATCTTGCTAGTTTCAATCCAAAACGATGTATCCCGTTGTTTTGAGCCGGAATACAAGTTTTCGCGCAGTTCTGACAGACAATTTTGCATCTTTCTCTCGTCTACTCTTTGACGACATGTAAAATCGATGCTCGTGAATCTTGCTAGTTTCGATCTAAAACAATGTATCCCGTTGTTTTCAGCCGAAATACAAGTTTTCGCACAGTTCTGACAGAAAACGTTTACAACCTTTCTCTCGTCTACTTTTCGACGACTCTTAAAATCGATGCTCGTGAATCTTGCTAGTTTCGATCTAAAACGATGTATCCCGTTGTTTTGAGCCGGAATACAAATTTTCGCGCAGTTCTGAAAAAAAAGTTTGCACCTTTCTCTTCTCTACTCTTCGACGACTTGTAAAATAGATGCTCGTGATTCTTGCTAGTTTCAATATAAAACAATGTATCCCTTTGTTTTGAGCCGGAATACAAGTTTTCGCGCAGTTCTGAGAGAAAAAATTTACACCTTTTTTTCTATCTACTCTTCGACGACTTGTAAAATCGATGCTCGTGAATCTTGCTAGTTTCAATCTAAAACGATGTATCCCGTTGTTTTGAGCCGGAATACAAGTTTTCGCGCAGTTCTGAGAGAAAATTTTGCATCTTTCTCTCGTCTACTCTTCGACGACTTGTAAAATCGATGCTCGTGAATCTTGCTAGTTTCAATCTAAACAATGTATCCCGTTGTTTTGAGCCGGTATACAAGTTTTCGCGCAGTTCTGAGGGAAAAAGTTTATACCTTTCTCTCGTCTACTCTTCGATGACTTGTAAGATCGATGCTCGTGAATCTTGCTAGTTTCGATCTAAAACAATGTATCCCGTTGTTTTCAGCCGGAATACCAAGTTTTCGCGCCGTTCGGAGAGAAAAAGTTTACCCCTTACTCTCGTCTACTCTTCGACGACTTGTAAAATCGATGCTCGTGAATTTCGCTAGCTTCGATCTAAAACGATGTATCCCGCTGTTTTTAGCCGGAATACAAGTTTTCGCACAGTTCTGAGAGAAGAAGTTTACACCTCTCTCTCGTCTACTCATCGAAGACTTGAAAAATCGATGCTCGTGAATCTTGCTAGTTTCGATCTAAAACGATGTATCCCGTTGTTTTGAGCCGGAATACAAGTTTGCGCGCAGTTCTGAGATAAAAAGTTTGCACCTTTCTCTCGTCTACTCTTCGACGACTTGTAAAGTAGATGCTCGTGAATCTTGCTAGTTTCGATCTAAAGCGACGTATCCATTTGTTTTGAGCCGGAATACAAGTTTTCACGCAGTTCTGAGAGAAAAAGTTTACGCCTTTCTCTCGCCTACTCTTCGACGACTTGTAAAATCGATGCACGTGAATCTTGCTAGTTTCGATGAAAAACGATGTATGCCGTTGTTTTGAGCCGGTATACAATTTTTCGCGCAGTTCTGAGAGAAAAAGTTTGCACCTTTCTCTCGTCTACTCTTCGACGACTTGTAAAATCGATGCTCGTGAATCTTGCTAGTTTCGATCTAAAACGATGTATCCCGTTGTTTCGAGCCGGAATACAAGTTTTCGCGCAGTTCTGAAAAAAAAAGTTTGCACCTTTCTCTCCTCTACTCTTCGACGACTTGTAAAATAGATGCTCGTGATTCTTGCTAGTTTCAATATAAAACGATGTATCCCTTTGTTTTGAGCCGGAATACAAGTTTTCGCGCAGTTCTGAGAGAAAAAATTTACACCTTTTTTTCATCTACTCTTCGACGACTTGTAAAATCGATGCTCGTGAATCTTGCTAGTTTCGATCTAAAACAATGTATCCCGTTGTTTTGAGCCGGAATACAAGTTTTCGCGCAGTTCTGAGGGAAAAAGTTTACACCTTTCTCTCGTCTACTCTTCGATGACTTGTAAAATCGATGCTCGTTATTCTTGCTAGTTTCGATATAAAACGATGTATCCTGTTGTTTTGAGCCGGAATACAAGTTTTAGCGCAGTTATGAGAGAAAAAATGTACACCTTTTTTCGTCTACTCTTCGACGACTTGTAAAATCGATGCTCGTGAATCTTGCTAGTGTCGATCTAAAACAATGTATCCCGTTGTTTATAGCCGGAATACAAGTTTTCGCGCAGTTCTGAGGGAAAAAGTTTACACCTTTCTCTCGTCTACTCTTCGATGACTTGTAAGATCGATGCTCGTGAATCTTGCTAGTTTCGATCTAAAACGATGTATCCCGTTGTTTTCAGCCGGAATACAAGTGTTCGCGCAGTTCTGAGAGAAAAAGTTTACACCTTTCTCTTGTCTACTCTTCGACGACTTGTAAAAACGATGCTCGCGAATTTTGCTTGTTTCGATCTAAAACGATGTATCCCGTTGTTTTGAGCCGGAATACAAGTTTTCGCGCAGTTCTGAGAGAACAAGTTTGCACCTTTCTCTCGTCTATCTTCGACGACTTGTAAAATTGATACTCGTGAATCTTGCTAGTTTCGATCTAAAACGATGTATCCCGTTGTTTTGAGCCGGAATACAAGTTTTCGCGCAGTTCTGAAAAAAAAAGTTTGCACCTTTCTCTCTACTCTTCGTCGACTTGTAAAATAGATGCTCGTGATTCTTGCTAGTTTCAATATAAAACGATGTATCCCTTTGTTTTGAGCCGGAATACAAGTTTTCGCGCAGTTCTGAGAGAAAAAATTTACACCTTTTTTTCATCTACTCTTCGACGACTTGTAAAATCGATGCTCGTGAATCTTGCTAGTTTCAATCTAAAACGATGTATCCCGTTGTTTTGAGCCGGAATACAAGTTTTCGCGCAGTTCTGAGAGAAAATTTTGCATCTTTCTCTCGTCTACTCTTCGACGACTTGTAAAATCGATGCTCGTGAATCTTGCTAGTTTCAATCTAAAACAATGTATCCCGTTGTTGTGAGCCGGAATACAAGTTTTCGCGCAGTTCTGAGGGAAAAAGTTTATACCTTTCTCTCGTCTACTCTTCGATGACTTGTAAGATCGATGCTCGTGAATCTTGCTAGTTTCGATCTAAAACGATGTATCCCGTTGTTTTCAGCCGGAATACAAGTTTTCGCGCCGTTCGGAGAGAAAAAGTTTGCCCCTTACTCTCGTCTACTCTTCGACGACTTGTAAAATCGATGCTCGTGAATTTCGCTAGTTTCGATCTAAAACGATGTATCCCGCTGTTTTTAGCCGGAATACAAGTTTTCGCACAGTTCTGAGAGAAGAAGTTTACACCTCTCTCTCGTCTACTCTTCGAAGACTTGAAAAATCGATGCTCGTGAATCTTGCTAGTTTCGATCTAAAACGATGTATCCCGTTGTTTTGAGCCGGAATACAAGTTTGCGCGCAGTTCTGAGAGAAAAAGTTTGCACCTTTCTCTCGTCTACTCTTCGACGACTTGTAAAATCGATGCTCGTGAATCTTGCTAGTTTCAATCTAAAACGATGTATCCCGTTGTTTTGAGCCGGAATACAAGTTTTCGCGCAGTTCTGAGAGAAAAAGTTTACACCTTTCTCTTGTCTACTCTTCGACGACTTGTAAAAACGATGCTCGTGAATTTTGCTTGTTTCGATCTAAAACGATGTATCCCGTTGTTTTGAGCCGGAATACAAGTTTTCGCGCAGTTCTGAGAGAAAAAGTTTACACCTTTTGTCTCCTCTACTCTTCGACGACTTGTAAAATCGATGCTCGTTATTCTTGCTAGTTTCGATATAAAACGATGTATCCTGTTGTTTTGAGCCGGAATACAAGTTTTAGCGCAGTTATGAGAGAAAAAATTTACACCTTTTTTTCGTCTACTCTTCGACGACTTGTAAATTCGATGCTCGTGAATCTTGCTAGTGTCGATCTAAAACAATGTATCCCGTTGTTTATAGCCGGAATACAAGTTTTCGCGCAGTTCTGAAAAAAAAAGTTTACACCTTTCTCTCCTCTACTCTTCGACGACTTGTAAAATAGATGCTCGTGATTCTTGCTAGTTTCAATATAAAACGATGTATCCCTTTGTTTTGAGCCGGAATACAAGTTTTCGCGCAGTTCTGAGAGAAAAAATTTACACCTTTTTTTCATCTACTCTTCGACGACTTGTAAAATCGATGCTCGTGAATCTTGCTAGTTTCGATCTAAAACAATGTATCCCGTTGTTTTGAGCCGGAATACAAGTTTTCGCGCAGTTCTGAGGGAAAAAGTTTACACCTTTCTCTCGTCTACTCTTCGATGACTTGTAAAATCGAATCTCGTTATTCTTGCTAGTTTCGATATAAAACGATGTATCCTGTTGTTTTGAGCCGGAATACAACTTTTAGCGCAGTTATGAGAGAAAAAATTTACACCTTTTTTTCGTCTGCTCTTCGACGACTTGTAAATTCGATGCTCGTGAATCTTGCTAGTGTCGATCTAAAACAATGTATCCCGTTGTTTATAGCCGGAATACAAGTTTTCGCGCAGTTCTGAAAAAAAAGTTTACACCTTTCTCTCCTCTACTCTTCGACGACTTGTAAAATAGATGCTCGTGATTCTTGCTAGTTTCAATATAAAACGATGTATCCCTTTGTTTTTAGCCGGAATACAAGTTTTCGCACAGTTCTGAGAGAAGAAGTTTACACCTCTCTCTCGTCTACTTTTCGAAGACTTGAAAAATCGATGCTCGTGAATCTTGCTAGTTTCGATCTAAAACGATGTATCCCGTTGTTTTGAGCCGGAATACAAGTTTGCGCGCAGTTCTGAGAGAAAAAGTTTGCACCTTTCTCTCGTCTACTCTTCGACGACTTGTAAAGTAGATGCTCGTGAATCTTGCTAGTTTCGATCTAAAGCGACGTATCCATTTGTTTTGAGCCGGAATACAAGTTTTCACGCAGTTCTGAGAGAAAAAGTTTACGCCTTTCTCTCGCCTACTCTTCGACGACTTGTAAAATCGATGCACGTGAATCTTGCTAGTTTGAATGAAAAACGATGTATGCCGTTGTTTTGAGCCGGTATACAATTTTTCGCGCAGTTCTGAGAGAAAAAGTTTGCACCTTTCTCTCGTCTACTCTTCGACGACTTGTAAAATCGATGCTCGTGAATCTTGCTAGTTTCAATCTAAAACGATGTATCCCGTTGTTTTGAGCCGGAATACAAGTTTTCGCGCAGTTCTGAGAGAAAAAGTTTACACCTTTCTCTTGTCTACTCTTCGACGACTTGTAAAAACGATGCTCGTGAATTTTGCTTGTTTCGATCTAAAACGATGTATCCTGTTGTTTTGAGCCGGAATACAAGTTTTCGCGCAGTTCTGAGAGAAAAAGTTTACACCTTTTGTCTCCTCTACTCTTCGACGACTTGTAAAATCGATGCTCGTTATTCTTGCTAGTTTCGATATAAAACGATGTATCCCGTTGTTTTCAGCCGGAATACAAGTTTTCGCGCCGTTCGGAGAGAAAAAGTTTACCCCTTACTCTCGTCTACTCTTCGACGACTTGTAAAATCGATGCTCGTGAATTTCGCTAGTTTCGATCTAAAACGATGTATCCCGCTGTTTTTAGCCGGAATACAAGTTTTCGCACAGTTCTGAGAGAAGAAGTTTACACCTCTCTCTCGTCTACTCTTCGAAGACTTGAAAAATCGATGCTCGTGAATCTTGCTAGTTTCGATCTAAAACGATGTATCCCGTTGTTTTGAGCCGGAATACAAGTTTGCGCGCAGTTCTGAGAGAAAAAGTTTGCACCTTTCTCTCGTCTACTCTTCGACGACTTGTAAAGTAGATGCTCGTGAATCTTGCTAGTTTCAATCTAAAGCGACGTATCCATTTGTTTTGAGCCGGAATACAAGTTTTCGCGCAGTTCTGAGAGAAAAAGTTTACACCTTTCTCTTGTCTACTCTTCGACGACTTGTAAAAACGATGCTCGTGAATTTTGCTTGTTTCGATCTAAAACGATGTATCCCGTTGTTTTGAGCCGAAATACAAGTTTTCGCGCAGTTCTGAGAGGAAAAGTTTACACCTTTTGTCTCCTCTACTCTTCGACGACTTGTAAAATCGATGCTCGTTATTCTTGCTAGTTTCGATATAAAACGATGTATCCTGTTGTTTTGAGCCGGAATACAAGTTTTAGCGCAGTTATGAGAGAAAAAATTTACACCTTTTTTTTCGTCTACTCTTCGACGACTTGTAAATTCGATGCTCGTGAATCTTGCTAGTGTCGATCTAAAACAATGTATCCCGTTGTTTATAGCCGGAATACAAGTTTTCGCGCAGTTCTGAAAAAAAAGTTTACACCTTTCTCTCCTCTACTCTTCGACGACTTGTAAAATAGATGCTCGTGATTCTTGCTAGTTTCAATATAAAACGATGTATCCCTTTGTTTTGAGCCGGAATACAAGTTTTCGCGCAGTTCTGAGAGGAAAAATTTGCACCTTTTTTTCATCTACTCTTCGACGACTTGTATAATCGATGCTCGTGAATCTTGCTAGTTTCAATCTAAAACGATGTATCCCGTTGTTTTGAGCCGGAATACACGTTTTCGCGCAGTTCTGAGAGAAAATTTTGCATCTTTCTCTCGTCTACTCTTCGACGACTTGTAAAATCGATGCTCGTGAATCTTGCTAGTTTCAATCTAAAACAATGTATCCCGTTGTTTTGAGCCCGAATACAAGTTTTCGCGCAGTTCTGAGGGAAAAAATTTTATACCTTTCTCTCGTCTACTCTTCGATGACTTGTAAGATCGATGCTCGTGAATCTTGCTAGTTTCGATCTAAAACGATGTATCCCGTTGTTTTGAGCCGGAATACAAGTTTTCGCGCAGTTCTGAGAGAAAAAGTTTACACCTTTCTCTTGTCTACTCTTCGACGACTTGTAAAAACGATGCTCGTGAATTTTGCTTGTTTCGATCTAAAACGATGTATCCCGTTGTTTTGAGCCGGAATACAAGTTTTCGCTCAGTTCTGAGAGAAAAAGTTTACACCTTTTGTCTCCTCTACTCTTCGACGACTTGTAAAATCGATGCTCGTTATTCTTGCTAGTTTCAATATAAAACGATGTATCCCGTTGTTTTCAGCCGGAATACAAGTTTTCGCGCCGTTCGGAGAGAAAAAGTTTACCCCTTACTCTCGTCTACTCTTCGACGACTTGTAAAATCGATGCTCGTGAATTTCGCTAGTTTCGATCTAAAACGATGTATCCCGCTGTTTTTAGCCGGAATACAAGTTTGCGCGCAGTTCTGAGAGAAAAAGTTTGCACCTTTCTCTCGTCTACTCTTCGACGACTTGTAAAGTAGATGCTCGTGAATCTTGCTAGTTTCGATCTAAAGCGACGTATCCATTTGTTTTGAGCCGGAATACAAGTTTTCACGTAGTTCTGAGAGAAAAAGTTTACGCCTTTCTCTCGCCTACTCTTCGACGACTTGTAAAATCGATGCACGTGAATCTTGCTAGTTTCGATGAAAAACGATGTATGCCGTTGTTTAGAGCCGGTATACAATTTTTCGCGCAGTTCTGAGAGAAAAAGTTTGCACCTTTCTCTCGTCTACTCTTCGACGACTTGTAAAATCGATGCTCGTGAATCTTGCTAGTTTCAATCTAAAACGATGTATCCCGTTGTTTTGAGCCGGAATACAAGTTTTCGCGCAGTTCTGAGAGAAAAAGTTTACACCTTTCTCTTGTCTACACTTCGACGACTTGTAAAAACGATGCTCGTGAATTTTGCTTGTTTCGATCTAAAACGATGTATCCCGTTGTTTTGAGCCGGAATACAAGTTTTCGCGCAGTTCTGAGAGAAAAAGTTTACACCTTTTGTCTCCTCTACTCTTCGACGACTTGTAAAATCGATGCTCGTTATTCTTGCTAGTTTCGATATAAAACGATGTATCCTGTTGTTTTGAGCCGGAATACAAGTTTTAGCGCAGTTATGAGAGAAAAAATTTACACCTTTTTTTCATCTACTCTTCGACGACTTGTAAATTCGATGCTCGTGAATCTTGCTAGTGTCGATCTAAAACAATGTATCCCGTTGTTTATAGCCGGAATACAAGTTTTCGCGCAGTTCTGAGGGAAAAAGTTTACACCTTTCTCTCGTCTACTCTCCGATGACTTGTAAAATCGATGCTCGTGAATCTTGCTAGTTTTTATCTAAAACGATGTATCCCGTTGTTTTCAGCCGGAATAAAGTTTTCGCGCAGTTCTGAGAGAAAAAATTTACACCTTTTTTTCATCTACTCTTCGACGACTTGTAAAATTGATGCTCGTGAATCTTGCTAGTTTCAATCTAAAACGATGTATCCCGTTGTTTTGAGCCGGAATACAAGTTTTCGCGCTGTTCTGACAGAAAATTTTGCATCTTTCTCTCGTCTACTCTTTGACGACATGTAAAATCGATGCTCGTGAATCTTGCTAGTGTCGATCTAAAACAATGTATCCCGTTGTTTATAGCCGGAATACAAGTTTTCGCGCAGTTCTGAAAAAAAAGTTTACACCTTTCTCTCCTCTACTCTTCGACGACTTGTAAAATAGATGGTCGTGATTCTTGCTAGTTTCAATATAAAACGATGTATCCCTTTGTTTTGAGCCGGAATACAAGTTTTCGCGCAGTTCTGAGAGGAAAAATTTGCACCTTTTTTTCATCTACTCTTCGACGACTTGTAAAATCGATGCTCGTGAATCTTGCTAGTTTCAATCTAAAACGATGTATCCCGTTGTTTTGAGCCGGAATACACGTTTTCGCGCAGTTCTGAGAGAAAATTTTGCATCTTTCTCTCGTCTACTCTTCGACGACTTGTAAAATCGATGCTCGTGAATCTTGCTAGTTTCAATCTAAAACAATGTATCCCGTTGTTTTGAGCCGGAATACAAGTTTTCGCGCAGTTCTGAGGGAAAAAGTTTATACCTTTCTCTCGTCTACTCTTCGATGACTTGTAAGATCGATGCTCGTGAATCTTGCTAGTTTCGATCTAAAACGATGTATCCCGTTGTTTTCAGCCGGAATACATGTTTTCGCGCCGTTCGGAGAGAAAAAGTTTACCCCTTACTCTCGTCTACTCTTCGACGACTTGTAAAATCGATGCTCGTGAATTTCGCTAGTTTTGACCTAAAACGATGTATCCCGCTGTTTTTAGCCGGAATACAAGTTTTCGCACAGTTCTGAGAGAAGAAGTTTACACCTCTCTCTCGTCTACTCTTCGAAGACTTGAAAAATCGATGCTCGTGAATCTTGCTAGTTTCGATCTAAAACGATGTATCCCGTTGTTTTGAGCCGGAATACAAGTTTGCGCGCAGTTCTGAGAGAAAAAGTTTGCACCTTTCTCTCGTCTACTCTTCGACGACTTGTAAAGTAGATGCTCATGAATCTTGCTAGTTTCGATCTAAAGCGACGTATCCATTTGTTTTGAGCCGGAATACATGTTTTCACGCAGTTCTGAGGGAAAAAGTTTACACCTTTCTCTCGTCTACTCTCCGATGACTTGTAAAATCGATGCTCGTGAATCTTGCTAGTTTCGATCTAAAGCGACGTATCCATTTGTTTTGAGCCGGAATACAAGTTTTCACGCAGTTCTGAGAGAAAAAGTTTACGCCTTTCTCTCGCCTACTCTTCGACGACTTGTAAAATCGATGCACGTGAATCTTGCTAGTTTCGATGAAAAACGATGTATGCCGTTGTTTTGAGCCGGTATACAATTTTTTGCGCAGTTCTGAGAGAAAAATTTGCACCTTTCTCTCGTCTACTCTTCGACGACTTGTAAAATCGATGCTCGTGAATCTTGCTAGTTTCAATCTAAAACGATGTATCCCGTTGTTTTGAGCCGGAATACAAGTTTTCGCGCAGTTCTGAGAGAAAAAGTTTACACCTTTCTCTTGTCTACTCTTCGACGACTTGTAAAAACGATGCTCGTGAATTTTGCTTGTTTCGATCTAAAACGATGTATCCCGTTGTTTTGAGCCGGAATACAAGTTTTCGCGCAGTTCTGAGAGAAAAAGTTTACACCTTTTGTCTCCTCTACTCTTCGACGACTTGTAAAATCGATGCTCGTTATTCTTGCTAGTTTCGATATAAAACGATGTATCCCGTTGTTTTCAGCCGGAATACAAGTTTTCGCGCCGTTCGGAGAGAAAAAGTTTACCCCTTACTCTCGTCTACTCTTCGACGACTTGTAAAATCGATGCTCGTGAATTTCGCTAGTTTCGATCTAAAACGATGTATCTCGCTGTTTTTAGCCGGAATACAAGTTTTCGCACAGTTCTGAGAGAAGAAGTTTACACCTCTCTCTCGTCTACTCTTCGAAGACTTGAAAAATCGATGCTCGTGAATCTTGCTAGTTTCGATCTAAAACGATGTATCCCGTTGTTTTGAGCCGGAATACAAGTTTGCGCGCAGTTCTGAGAGAAAAAGTTTGCACCTTTCTCTCGTCTACTCTTCGACGACTTGTAAAGTAGATGCTCGTGAATCTTGCTAGTTTCGATCTAAAGCGACGTATCCATTTGTTTTGAGCCGGAATACAAGTTTTCACGCAGTTCTGAGAGAAAAAGTTTACGCCTTTCTCTCGCCTACTCTTCGACGACTTGTAAAATCGATGCACGTGAATCTTGCTAGTTTCGATGAAAAACGATGTATGCCGTTGTTTAGAGCCGGTATACAATTTTTCGCGCAGTTCTGAGAGAAAAAGTTTGCACCTTTCTCTCGTCTACTCTTCGACGACTTGTAAAATCGATGCTCGTGAATCTTGCTAGTTTCAATCTAAAACGATGTATCCCGTTGTTTTGAGCCGGAATACAAGTTTTCGCGCAGTTCTGAGAGAAAAAGTTTACACCTTTCTCTTGTCTACTCTTCGACGACTTGTAAAAACGATGCTCGTGAATTTTGCTTGTTTCGATCTAAAACGATGTATCCCGTTGTTTTGAGCCGGAATACAAGTTTTCGCGCAGTTCTGAGAGAAAAAGTTTACACCTTTTGTCTCCTCTACTCTTCGACGACTTGTAAAATCGATGCTCGTTATTCTTGCTAGTTTCGATATAAAACGATGTATCCTGTTGTTTTGAGCCGGAATACAAGTTTTAGCGCAGTTATGAGAGAAAAAATTTACACCTTTTTTTCATCTACTCTTCGACGACTTGTAAATTCGATGCTCGTGAATCTTGCTAGTGTCGATCTAAAACAATGTATCCCGTTGTTTATAGCCGGAATACAAGTTTTCGCGCAGTTCTGAGGGAAAAAGTTTACACCTTTCTCTCGTCTACTCTCCGATGACTTGTAAAATCGATGCTCGTGAATCTTGCTAGTTTTTATCTAAAACGATGTATCCCGTTGTTTTCAGCCGGAATAAAGTTTTCGCGCAGTTCTGAGAGAAAAAATTTACACCTTTTTTTCATCTACTCTTCGACGACTTGTAAAATTGATGCTCGTGAATCTTGCTAGTTTCAATCTAAAACGATGTATCCCGTTGTTTTGAGCCGGAATACAAGTTTTCGCGCTGTTCTGACAGAAAATGTTGCATCTTTCTCTCGTCTACTCTTTGACGACATGTAAAATCGATGCTCGTGAATCTTGCTAGTGTCGATCTAAAACAATGTATCCCGTTGTTTATAGCCGGAATACAAGTTTTCGTGCAGTTCTGAAAAAAAAGTTTACACCTTTCTCTCCTCTACTCTTCGACGACTTGTAAAATAGATGCTCGTGATTCTTGCTAGTTTCAATATAAAACGATGTATCCCTTTGTTTTGAGCCGGAATACAAGTTTCGCGCAGTTCTGAGAGGAAAAATTTGCACCTTTTTTTCATCTACTCTTCGACGACTTGTAAAATCGATGCTCGTGAATCTTGCTAGTTTCAATCTAAAACGATGTATCCCGTTGTTTTGAGCCGGAATACACGTTTTCGCGCACTTCTGAGAGAAAATTTTGCATCTTTCTCTCGTCTACTCTTCGACGACTTGTAAAATCGATGCTCGTGAATCTTGCTAGTTTCAATCTAAAACAATGTATTCCGTTGTTTTGAGCCGGAATACAAGTTTTCGCGCAGTTCTGAGGGAAAAAGTTTATACCTTTCTCTCGTCTACTCTTCGATGACTTGTAAGATCGATGCTCGTGAATCTTGCTAGTTTCGATCTAAAACGATGTATCCCGTTGTTTTCAGCCGGAATACAAGTTTTCGCGCCGTTCGGAGAGAAAAAGTTTACCCCTTACTCTCGTCTACTCTTCGACGACTTGTAAAATCGATGCTCGTGAATTTCGCTAGTTTTGATCTAAAACGATGTATCCCGCTGTCTTTAGCCGGAATACAAGTTTTCGCACAGTTCTGAGAGAAGAAGTTTACACCTCTCTCTCGTCTACTCTTCGAAGACTTGAAAAATCGATGCTCGTGAATCTTGCTAGTTTCGATCTAAAACGATGTATCCCGTTGTTTTGAGCCGGAATACAAGTTTGCGCGCAGTTCTGAGAGAAAAAGTTTGCACCTTTCTCTCGTCTACTCTTCGACGACTTGTAAAGTAGATGCTCGTGAATCTTGCTAGTTTCGATCTAAAGCGACGTATCCATTTGTTTTGAGCCGGAATACATGTTTTCACGCAGTTCTGAGGGAAAAAGTTTACACCTTTCTCTCGTCTACTCTCCGATGACTTGTAAAATCGATGCTCGTGAATCTTGCTAGTTTTTATCTAAAACGATGTATCCCGTTGTTTTCAGCCGGAATAAAGTTTTCGCGCAGTTCTGAGAGAAAAAATTTACACCTTTTTTTCATCTACTCTTCGACGACTTGTAAAATTGATGCTCGTGAATCTTGCTAGTTTCAATCTAAAACGATGTATCCCGTTGTTTTGAGCCGGAATACAAGTTTTCGCGCTGTTCTGACAGAAAATTTTGCATCTTTCTCTCGTCTACTCTTTGACGACATGTAAAATCGATGCTCGTGAATCTTGCTAGTTTCGATCTAAAACAATGTATCCCGTTGTTTTGAGCCGGAATACAAGTTTTCGCGCAGTTCTGAGGGAAAAAGTTTACACCTTTCTCTCGTCTACTCTTCGATGACTTGTAAGATCGATGCTCATGAATCTTGCTGGTTTCGATCTAAAACGATGTATCCCGTTGTTTTCAGCCAAAATACAAGTTTTCGCGCCGTTCGGAGAGAAAAAGTTTACCCCTTTCTCTCGTCTACTCTTCGACGACTTGTAAAATCGATGCTCGTGAATTTCGCTAGTTTCGATCTGAAACAATGTATCCCGCTGTTTTTAGCCGGAATACAAGTTTTCGCACAGTTCTGACAGAAAACGTTTACACCTTTCTCTCGTCTACTCTTCGACGACTCTAAAATCGATGCTCGTGAATCTTGCTACTTTCGATCTAAAATGATGTATCCTGTTGTTTTGAGCCGGAATACAAGTTTTCGCGCAGTTCTGAGAGAAAAAGTTTGCACATTTCTCTCGTCTACTCTTCGACGACTTGTAAAATAGATGCTCGTGAATCTTGCTAGTTTCGATCTAAAACGATGTATCCATTTCTTTTGAGCCGGAATACAAGTTTTCGCGCAGTTCTGAGAGAAAAAATTTACACCTTTTTTTCATCTACTCTTTGACGACTTGTAAAATCGATGCTCGTGAATCTTGCTAGTTTCAATCTAAAACGATGTATCCCGTTGTTTTGAGCCGGAATACAAGTTTTCGCGCAGTTCTGAGAGAAAATTTTGCATCTTTCTCTCGTCTACTCTTCGACGACTTGTAAAATCGATGCTCGTGAATCTTGCTAGTTTTGATCTATAACGATGTATCCCGTTGTTTTGAGCCGGAATACAAATTTTCGCGCAGTTCTGAGGGAAAAAGTTTATACCTTTCTCTCGTCTACTCTTCGATGACTTGTAAGATCGATGCTCGTTAATCTTGCTAGTTTCGATCTAAAACGATGTATCCCGTTGTTTTCAGCCAGAATACAAGTTTTCGCGCCGTTCGGAGAGAAAAAGTTTACCCCTTACTCTCGTCTACTCTTCGACGACTTGTAAAATCGATGCTCGTGAATTTCGCTAGTTTCGATCTAAAACGATGTATCCCGCTGTTTTTAGCCGGAATACAAGTTTTCGCACAGTTCTGAGAGAAGAAGTTTACACCTCTCTCTCGTCTACTCTTCGAAGACTTGAAAAATCGATGCTCGTGAATCTTGCTAGTTTCGATCTAAAACGATGTATCCCGTTGTTTTGAGCCGGAATACAAGTTTGCGCGCAGTTCTGAGAGAAAAAGTTTGCACCTTTCTCTCGCCTACTCTTCGACGACTTGTAAAGTAGATGCTCGTGAATCTTGCTAGTTTCGATCTAAAGCGACGTATCCATTTGTTTTGAGCCGGAATACAAGTTTTCACGCAGTTCTGAGAGAAAAAGTTTACGCCTTTCTCTCGCCTACTCTTCGACGACTTGTAAAATCGATGCACGTGAATCTTGCTAGTTTCGATGAAAAACGATGTATGCCGTTGTTTTGAGCCGGTATACAATTTTTCGCGCAGTTCTGAGAGAAAAAGTTTGCACCTTTCTCTCGTCTACTCTTCGACGACTTGTAAAATCGATGCTCGTGAATCTTGCTATTTTCAATCTAAAACGATGTATCCCGTTGTTTTGAGCCGGATTACAAGTTTTCGCGCAGTTCTGAGAGAAAAAGTTTACACCTTTCTCTCGTCTACTCTTCGACGACTTGTAAAGTAGATGCTCGTGAATCTTGCTAGTTTCGATCTAAAGCGACGTATCCATTTGTTTTGAGCCGGAATACATGTTTTCACGCAGTTCTGAGAGAAAAAGTTTACGCCTTTCTCTCGCCTACTCTTCGACGACTTGTAAAATCGATGCACGTGAATCTTGCTAGTTTCGATGAAAAACGATGTATGCCGTTGTTTTGAGCCGGTATACAATTTTTCGCGCAGTTCTGAGAGAAAAAGTTTGCACCTTTCTCTCGTCTACTCTTCGACGACTTGTAAAATCGATGCTCGTGAATCTTGCTAGTTTCAATCTAAAACGATGTATCCCGTTGTTTTGAGCCGGAATACAAGTTTTCGCGCAGTTCTGAGAGAAAAAGTTTACACCTTTCTCTTGTCTACTCTTCGACGACTTGTAAAAACGATGCTCGTGAATTTTGCTTGTTTCGATCTAAAACGATGTATCCCGTTGTTTTGAGCCGGAATACAAGTTTTCGCGCAGTTCTGAGAGAAAAAGTTTACACCTTTTGTCTCCTCTACTCTTCGACGACTTGTAAATCGATGCTCGTTATTCTTGCTAGTTTCGATATAAAACGATGTATCCCGTTGTTTTGAGCCGGAATACAAGTTTTCGCGCCGTTCGGAGAGAAAAAGTTTACCCCTTACTCTCGTCTACTCTTCGACGACTTGTAAAATCGATGCTCGTGAATTTCGCTAGTTTCGATCTAAAACGATGTATCCCGCTGTTTTTAGACGGAATACAAGTTTTCGCACAGTTCTGAGAGAAGAAGTTTACACCTCTCTCTCGTCTACTCTTCGAAGACTTGAAAAATCGATGCTCGTGAATCTTGCTAGTTTCGATCTAAAACGATGTATCCCGTTGTTTTGAGCCGGAATACAAGTTTGCGCGCAGTTCTGAGAGAAAAAGTTTGCACCTTTCTCTCGTCTACTCTTCGACGACTTGTAAAGTAGATGCTCGTGAATCTTGCTAGTTTCGATCTAAAGCGACGTATCCATTTGTTTTGAGCCGGAATACAAGTTTTCACGCAGTTCTGAGAGAAAAAGTTTACGCCTTTCTCTCGCCTACTCTTCGACGACTTGTAAAATCGATGCACGTGAATCTTGCTAGTTTTTATCTAAAACGATGTATCCCGTTGTTTTCAGCCGGAATAAAGTTTTCGCGCAGTTCTGAGAGAAAAAATTTACACCTTTTTTTCATCTACTCTTCGACGACTTGTAAAATTGATGCTCGTGAATCTTGCTAGTTTCAATCTAAAACGATGTATCCCGTTGTTTTGAGCCGGAATACAAGTTTTCGCGCTGTTCTGACAGAAAATTTTGCATCTTTCTCTCGTCTACTCTTTGACGACATGTAAAATCGATGCTCGTGAATTTTGCTAGTTTCGATCTAAAACAATGTATCCCGTTGTTTTGAGCCGGAATACAAGTTTTCGCGCAGTTCTGAGGGAAAAAGTTTACACATTTCTCTCGTCTACTCTTCGATGACTTGTAAGATCGATGCTCATGAATCTTGCTGGTTTCGATCTAAAACGATGTATCCCGTTGTTTTCAGCCAAAATACAAGTTTTCGCGCCGTTCGGAGAGAAAAAGTTTACCCCTTTCTCTCGTCTACTCTTCGACGACTTGTAAAATCGATGCTCGTGAATTTCGCTAGTTTCGATCTGAAACAATGTATCCCGCTGTTTTTAGCCGGAATACAAGTTTTCGCACAGTTCTGACAGAAAACGTTTACACCTTTCTCTCGTCTACTCTTCGACGACTCTAAAATCGATGCTCGTGAATCTTGCTACTTTCGATCTAAAATGATGTATCCTGTTGTTTTGAGCCGGAATACAAGTTTTCGCGCTGTTCTGAGAGAAAAAGTTTGCACCTTTCTCTCGTCTACTCTTCGACGACTTGTAAAATAGATGCTCGTGAATCTTGCTAGTTTCGATCTAAAACGATGTATCCATTTCTTTTGAGCCGGAATACAAGTTTTCGCGCAGTTCTGAGAGAAAAAATTTACACCTTTTTTTCATCTACTCTTCGACGACTTGTAAAATCGATGCTCGTGAATCTTGCTAGTTTCAATCTAAAACGATGTATCCCGTTGTTTTGAGCCGGAATACAAGTTTTCGCGCAGTTCTGCAGAGAAAATTTTGCATCTTTCTCTCGTCTACTCTTCGACGACTTGTAAAATCGATGCTCGTGAATCTTGCTAGTTTTGATCTATAACGATGTATCCCGTTGTTTTGAGCAGGAATACAAGTTTTCGCGCAGTTCTGAGGGAAAAAGTTTATACCTTTCTCTTCGTCTACTCTTCGATGACTTGTAAGATCGATGCTCGTTAATCTTGCTAGTTTCGATCTAAAACGATGTATCCCGTTGTTTTCAGCCAGAATACAAGTTTTCGCGCCGTTCGGAGAGAAAAAGTTTACCCCTTACTCTCGTCTACTCTTCGACGACTTGTAAAATCGATGCTCGTGAATTTCGCTAGTTTCGATCTAAAACGATGTATCCCGCTGTTTTTAGCCGGAATACAAGTTTTCGCACAGTTCTGAGAGAAGAAGTTTACACCTCTCTCTCGTCTACTCTTCGAAGACTTGTAAAATAGATGCTCGTGATTCTTGCTAGTTTCAATATAAAACGATGTATCCCCTTTGTTTTTAGCCGGAATACAAGTTTTCGCACAGTTCTGAGAGAAGAAGTTTACACCTCTCTCTCGTCTACTCTTCGAAGACTTGAAAAATCGATGCTCGTGAATCTTGCTAGTTTCGATCTAAAACGATGTATCCCGTTGTTTTGAGCCGGAATACAAGTTTGCGCGCAGTTCTGAGAGAAAAAGTTTGCACCTTTCTCTCGTTTACTCTTCGACGACTTGTAAAGTAGATGCTCGTGAATCTTGCTAGTTTCGATCTAAAGCGACGTATCCATTTGTTTTGAGCCGGAATACAAGTTTTCACGCAGTTCTGAGAGAAAAAGTTTACGCCTTTCTCTCGCCTACTCTTCGACGACTTGTAAAATCGATGCACGTGAATCTTGCTAGTTTCAATGAAAAACGATGTATGCCGTTGTTTTGAGCCGGTATACAATTTTTCGCGCAGTTCTGAGAGAAAAAGTTTGCACCTTTCTCTCGTCTACTCTTCGACGACTTGTAAAATCGATGCTCGTGAATCTTGCTAGTTTCAATCTAAAACGATGTATCCCGTTGTTTTGAGCCGGAATACAAGTTTTCGCGCAGTTCTGAGAGAAAAAGTTTACACCTTTCTCTTGTCTACTCTTCGACGACTTGTAAAAACGATGCTCGTGAATTTTGCTTGTTTCGATCTAAAACGATGTATCCCGTTGTTTTCAGCCGGAATACAAGTTTTCGCGCCGTTCGGAGAGAAAAAGTTTACCCCTTACTCTCGTCTACTCTTCGACGACTTGTAAAATCGATGCTCGTGAATTTCGCTAGTTTCGATCTAAAACGATGTATCCCGTTGTTTTGAGCCGGAATACAAGTTTGCGCGCAGTTCTGAGAGAAAAAGTTTGCACCTTTCTCTCGTCTACTCTTCGACGACTTGTAAAGTAGATGCTCGTGAATCTTGCTAGTTTCGATCTAAAGCGACGTATCCATTTGTTTTGAGCCGGAATACAAGTTTTCACGCAGTTCTGAGAGAAAAAGTTTACGCCCTTTCTCTCGCCTACTCTTCGACGACTTGTAAAATCGATGCACGTGAATCTTGCTAGTTTCGATGAAAAACGATGTATGCCGTTGTTTAGAGCCGGTATACAATTTTTCGCGCAGTTCTGAGAGAAAAAGTTTGCACCTTTCTCTCGTCTACTCTTCGACGACTTGTAAAATCGATGCTCGTGAATCTTGCTAGTTTCATTTTAAAACGATGTATCCCGTTGTTTTGAGCCGGAATACAAGTTTTCGCGCAGTTCTGAGAGAAAAAGTTTACACCTTTCTCTTGTCTACTCTTCGACGACTTGTAAAAACGATGCTCGTGAATTTTGCTTGTTTCGATCTAAAACGATGTATCCCGTTGTTTTGAGCCGGAATACAAGTTTTCGCGCAGTTCTGAGAGAAAAAATTTACACCTTTTTTTCGTCTACTCTTCGACGACTTGTAAATTCGATGCTCGTGAATCTTGCTAGTGTCGATCTAAAACAATGTATCCCGTTGTTTATAGCCGGAATACAAGTTTTCGCGCAGTTCTGAAAAAAAAGTTTACACCTTTCTCTCCTCTACTCTTCGACGACTTGTAAAATAGATGCTCGTGATTCTTGCTAGTTTCAATATAAAACGATGTATCCCTTTGTTTTGAGCCGGAATACAAGTTTTCGCGCAGTTCTGAGAGAAAAAATTTACACCTTTTTTTCATCTACTCTTCGACGACTTGTAAAATCGATGCTCGTGAATCTTGCTAGTTTCAATCTAAAACGATGTATCCCGTTGTTTTGAGCCGGAATACACGTTTTCGCGCAGTTCTGAGAGAAAATTTTGCATCTTTCTCTCGTCTACTCTTCGACGACTTGTAAAATCGATGCTCGTGAATCTTGCTGGTTTCAATCTAAAACAATGTATCCCGTTGTTTTGAGCCGGAATACAAGTTTTCGCGCAGTTCTGAGGGAAAAAGTTTATACCTTTCTCTCGTCTACTCTTCGATGACTTGTAAGATCGATGCTCGTGAATCTTGCTAGTTTTGATCTAAAACGATGTATCCCGTTGTTTTCAGCCGGAATACAAGTTTTCGCGCCGTTCGGAGAGAAAAAGTTTACCCCTTACTCTCGTCTACTCTTCGACGACTTGTAAAATCGATGCTCGTGAATTTTGCTTGTTTCGATCTAAAACGATGTATCCCGTTGTTTTGAGCCGGAATACAAGTTTTCGCGCAGTTCTGAGAGAAAAAGTTTACACCTTTTGTCTCCTCTACTCTTCGACGACTTGTAAAATCGATGCTCGTTATTCTTGCTAGTTTCGATATAAAACGATGTATCCCGTTGTTTTCAGGCGGAATACAAGTTTTCGCGCCGTTCGGAGAGAAAAAGTTTACCCCTTACTCTCGTCTACTCTTCGACGACTTGTAAAATCGATGCTCGTGAATTTCGCTAGTTTCGATCTAAAACGATGTATCCCGCTGTTTTTAGCCGGAATACAAGTTTTCGCACAGTTCTGAGAGAAGAAGTTTACACCTCTCTCTCGTCTACTCTTCGAAGACTTGAAAAATCGATGCTCGTGAATCTTGCTAGTTTCGATCTAAAACGATGTATCCCGTTGTTTTGAGCCGGAATACAAGTTTGCGCGCAGTTCTGAGAGAAAAAGTTTGCACCTTTCTCTCGTCTACTCTTCGACGACTTGTAAAGTAGATGCTCGTGAATCTTGCTAGTTTCGATCTAAAGCGACGTATCCATTTGTTTTGAGCCGGAATACAAGTTTTCACGCAGTTCTGAGAGAAAAAGTTTACGCCTTTCTCTCGCCTACTCTTCGACGACTTGTAAAATCGATGCACGTGAATCTTGCTAGTTTCGATGAAAAACGATGTATGCCGTTGTTTAGAGCCGGTATACAATTTTTCGCGCAGTTCTGAGAGAAAAAGTTTGCACCTTTCTCTCGTCTACTCTTCGACGACTTGTAAAATCGATGCTCGTGAATCTTGCTAGTTTCAATCTAAAACGATGTATCCCGTTGTTTTGAGCCGGAATACAAGTTTTCGCGCAGTTCTGAGAGAAAAAGTTTACACCTTTCTCTTGTCTACTCTTCGACGACTTGTAAAAACGATGCTCGTGAATTTTGCTTGTTTCGATCTAAAACGATGTATCCCGTTGTTTTGAGCCGGAATACAAGTTTTCGCGCAGTTCTGAGAGAAAAAGTTTACACCTTTTGTCACCTCTACTCTTCGACGACTTGTAAAATCGATGCTCGTTATTCTTGCTAGTTTCGATATAAAACGATGTATCCTGTTGTTTTGAGCCGGAATACAAGTTTTAGCGCAGTTATGAGAGAAAAAATTTACACCTTTTTTTCGTCTACTCTTCGACGACTTGTAAATTCGATGCTCGTGAATCTTGCTAGTGTCGATCTAAAACAATGTATCCCGTTGTTTATAGCCGGAATACAAGTTTTCGCGCAGTTCTGAAAAAAAAAGTTTACACCTTTCTCTCCTCTACTCTTCGACGACTTGTAAAATAGATGCTCGTGATTCTTGCTAGTTTCAATATAAAACGATGTATCCCTTTGTTTTGAGCCGGAATACAAGTTTTCGCGCAGTTCTGAGAGAAAAAATTTACACCTTTTTTTCATCTACTCTTCGACGACTTGTAAAATCGATGCTCGTGAATCTTGCTAGTTTCAATCTAAAACGATGTATCCCGTTGTTTTGAGCCGGAATACACGTTTTCGCGCAGTTCTGAGAGAAAATTTTGCATCTTTCTCTCGTCTACTCTTCGACGACTTGTAAAATCGATGCTCGTGAATCTTGCTAGTTTCAATCTAAAACAATGTATCCCGTTGTTTTGAGCCGGAATACAAGTTTTCGCGCAGTTCTGAGGGAAAAAGTTTATACCTTTCTCTCGTCTACTCTTCGATGACTTGTAAGATCGATGCTCGTGAATCTTGCTAGTTTTGATCTAAAACGATGTATCCCGTTGTTTTCAGCCGGAATACAAGTTTTCGCGCCGTTCGGAGAGAAGAAGTTTACACCTCTCTCTCGTCTACTCTTCGAAGACTTGAAAAATCGATGCTCGTGAATCTTGCTAGTTTCGATCTAAAACGATGTATCCCGTTGTTTTGAGCCGGAATACAAGTTTGCGCGCAGTTCTGAGAGAAAAAGTTTGCACCTTTCTCTCGTCTACTCTTCGACGACTTGTAAAGTAGATGCTCGTGAATCTTGCTAGTTTCGATCTAAAGCGACGTATCCATTTGTTTTGAGCCGGAATACAAGTTTTCACGCAGTTCTGAGAGAAAAAGTTTACGCCTTTCTCTCGCCTACTCTTCGACGACTTGTAAAATCGATGCACGTGAATCTTGCTAGTTTCGATGAAAAACGATGTATGCCGTTGTTTAGAGCCGGTATACAATTTTTCGCGCAGTTCTGAGAGAAAAAGTTTGCACCTTTCTCTCGTCTACTCTTCGACGACTTGTAAAATCGATGCTTGTGAATCTTGCTAGTTTCATTTTAAAACGATGTATCCCGTTGTTTTGAGCCGGAATACAAGTTTTCGCGCAGTTCTGAGAGAAAAAGTTTACACCTTTCTCTTGTCTACTCTTCGACGACTTGTAAAAACGATGCTCGTGAATTTTGCTTGTTTCGATCTAAAACGATGTATCCCGTTGTTTTGAGCCGGAATACAAGTTTTCGCGCAGTTCTGAGAGAAAAAATTTACACCTTTTTTTCGTCTACTCTTCGACGACTTGTAAATTCGATGCTCGTGAATCTTGCTAGTGTCGATCTAAAACAATGTATCCCGTTGTTTATAGCCGGAATACAAGTTTTCGCGCAGTTCTGAAAAAAAAGTTTACACCTTTCTCTCCTCTACTCTTCGACGACTTGTAAAATAGATGCTCGTGATTCTTGCTAGTTTCAATATAAAACGATGTATCCCTTTGTTTTGAGCCGGAATACAAGTTTTCGCGCAGTTCTGAGAGAAAAAATTTACACCTTTTTTTCATCTACTCTTCGACGACTTGTAAAATCGATGCTCGTGAATCTTGCTAGTTTCAATCTAAAACGATGTATCCCGTTGTTTTGAGCCGGAATACACGTTTTCGCGCAGTTCTGAGAGAAAATTTTGCATCTTTCTCTCGTCTACTCTTCGACGACTTGTAAAATCGATGCTCGTGAATCTTGCTGGTTTCAATCTAAAACAATGTATCCCGTTGTTTTGAGCCGGAATACAAGTTTTCGCGCAGTTCTGAGGGAAAAAGTTTATACCTTTCTCTCGTCTACTCTTCGATGACTTGTAAGATCGATGCTCGTGAATCTTGCTAGTTTTGATCTAAAACGATGTATCCCGTTGTTTTCAGCCGGAATACAAGTTTTCGCGCCGTTCGGAGAGAAAAAGTTTACCCCTTACTCTCGTCTACTCTTCGACGACTTGTAAAATCGATGCTCGTGAATTTTGCTTGTTTCGATCTAAAACGATGTATCCCGTTGTTTTGAGCCGGAATACAAGTTTTCGCGCAGTTCTGAGAGAAAAAGTTTACACCTTTTGTCTCCTCTACTCTTCGACGACTTGTAAAATCGATGCTCGTTATTCTTGCTAGTTTCGATATAAAACGATGTATCCCGTTGTTTTCAGGCGGAATACAAGTTTTCGCGCCGTTCGGAGAGAAAAAGTTTACCCCTTACTCTCGTCTACTCTTCGACGACTTGTAAAATCGATGCTCGTGAATTTCGCTAGTTTCGATCTAAAACGATGTATCCCGCTGTTTTTAGCCGGAATACAAGTTTTCGCACAGTTCTGAGAGAAGAAGTTTACACCTCTCTCTCGTCTACTCTTCGAAGACTTGAAAAATCGATGCTCGTGAATCTTGCTAGTTTCGATCTAAAACGATGTATCCCGTTGTTTTGAGCCGGAATACAAGTTTGCGCGCAGTTCTGAGAGAAAAAGTTTGCACCTTTCTCTCGTCTACTCTTCGACGACTTGTAAAGTAGATGCTCGTGAATCTTGCTAGTTTCGATCTAAAGCGACGTATCCATTTGTTTTGAGCCGGAATACAAGTTTTCACGCAGTTCTGAGAGAAAAAGTTTACGCCTTTCTCTCGCCTACTCTTCGACGACTTGTAAAATCGATGCACGTGAATCTTGCTAGTTTCGATGAAAAACGATGTATGCCGTTGTTTAGAGCCGGTATACAATTTTTCGCGCAGTTCTGAGAGAAAAAGTTTGCACCTTTCTCTCGTCTACTCTTCGACGACTTGTAAAATCGATGCTCGTGAATCTTGCTAGTTTCAATCTAAAACGATGTATCCCGTTGTTTTGAGCCGGAATACAAGTTTTCGCGCAGTTCTGAGAGAAAAAGTTTACACCTTTCTCTTGTCTACTCTTCGACGACTTGTAAAAACGATGCTCGTGAATTTTGCTTGTTTCGATCTAAAACGATGTATCCCGTTGTTTTGAGCCGGAATACAAGTTTTCGCGCAGTTCTGAGAGAAAAAGTTTACACCTTTTGTCACCTCTACTCTTCGACGACTTGTAAAATCGATGCTCGTTATTCTTGCTAGTTTCGATATAAAACGATGTATCCTGTTGTTTTGAGCCGGAATACAAGTTTTAGCGCAGTTATGAGAGAAAAAATTTACACCTTTTTTTCGTCTACTCTTCGACGACTTGTAAATTCGATGCTCGTGAATCTTGCTAGTGTCGATCTAAAACAATGTATCCCGTTGTTTATAGCCGGAATACAAGTTTTCGCGCAGTTCTGAAAAAAAAAGTTTACACCTTTCTCTCCTCTACTCTTCGACGACTTGTAAAATAGATGCTCGTGATTCTTGCTAGTTTCAATATAAAACGATGTATCCCTTTGTTTTGAGCCGGAATACAAGTTTTCGCGCAGTTCTGAGAGAAAAAATTTACACCTTTTTTTCATCTACTCTTCGACGACTTGTAAAATCGATGCTCGTGAATCTTGCTAGTTTCAATCTAAAACGATGTATCCCGTTGTTTTGAGGCGGAATACACGTTTTCGCGCAGTTCTGAGAGAAAATTTTGCATCTTTCTCTCGTCTACTCTTCGACGACTTGTAAAATCGATGCTCGTGAATCTTGCTAGTTTCAATCTAAAACAATGTATCCCGTTGTTTTGAGCCGGAATACAAGTTTTCGCGCAGTTCTGAGGGAAAAAGTTTATACCTTTCTCTCGTCTACTCTTCGATGACTTGTAAGATCGATGCTCGTGAATCTTGCTAGTTTTGATCTAAAACGATGTATCCCGTTGTTTTCAGCCGGAATACAAGTTTTCGCGCCGTTCGGAGAGAAGAAGTTTACACCTCTCTCTCGTCTACTCTTCGAAGACTTGAAAAATCGATGCTCGTGAATCTTGCTAGTTTCGATCTAAAACGATGTATCCCGTTGTTTTGAGCCGGAATACAAGTTTGCGCGCAGTTCTGAGAGAAAAAGTTTGCACCTTTCTCTCGTCTACTCTTCGACGACTTGTAAAGTAGATGCTCGTGAATCTTGCTAGTTTCGATCTAAAGCGACGTATCCATTTGTTTTGAGCCGGAATACAAGTTTTCACGCAGTTCTGAGAGAAAAAGTTTACGCCTTTCTCTCGCCTACTCTTCGACGACTTGTAAAATCGATGCACGTGAATCTTGCTAGTTTCGATGAAAAACGATGTATGCCGTTGTTTAGAGCCGGTATACAATTTTTCGCGCAGTTCTGAGAGAAAAAGTTTGCACCTTTCTCTCGTCTACTCTTCGACGACTTGTAAAATCGATGCTCGTGAATCTTGCTAGTTTCATTCTAAAACGATGTATCCCGTTGTTTTGAGCCGGAATACAAGTTTTCGCGCAGTTCTGAGAGAAAAAGTTTACACCTTTCTCTTGTCTACTCTTCGACGACTTGTAAAAACGATGCTCGTGAATTTTGCTTGTTTCGATCTAAAACGATGTATCCCGTTGTTTTGAGCCGGAATACAAGTTTTCGCGCAGTTCTGAGAGAAAAAGTTTACACCTTTTGTCTCCTCTACTCTTCGACGACTTGTAAAATCGATGCTCGTTATTCTTGCTAGTTTCGATATAAAACGATGTATCCTGTTGTTTTGAGCCGGAATACAAGTTTTAGCGCAGTTATGAGAGAAAAAATTTACACCTTTTTTTCGTCTACTCTTCGACGACTTGTAAATTCGATGCTCGTGAATCTTGCTAGTGTCGATCTAAAACAATGTATCCCGTTGTTTATAGCCGGAATACAAGTTTTCGCGCAGTTCTGAAAAAAAAGTTTACACCTTTCTCTCCTCTACTCTTCGACGACTTGTAAAATAGATGCTCGTGATTCTTGCTAGTTTCAATATAAAACGATGTATCCCTTTGTTTTGAGCCGGAATACAAGTTTTCGCGCTGTTCTGAGAGAAAAAATTTACACCTTTTTTTCATCTACTCTTCGACGACTTGTAAAATCGATGCTCGTGAATCTTGCTAGTTTCAATCTAAAACGATGTATCCCGTTGTTTTGAGCCGGAATACACGTTTTCGCGCAGTTCTGAGAGAAAATTTTGCATCTTTCTCTCGTCTACTCTTCGACGACTTGTAAAATCGATGCTCGTGAATCTTGCTGGTTTCAATCTAAAACAATGTATCCCGTTGTTTTGAGCCGGAATACAAGTTTTCGCGCAGTTCTGAGGGAAAAAGTTTATACCTTTCTCTCGTCTACTCTTCGATGACTTGTAAGATCGATGCTCGTGAATCTTGCTAGTTTTGATCTAAAACGATGTATCCCGTTGTTTTCAGCCGGAATACAAGTTTTCGCGCCGTTCGGAGAGAAAAAGTTTACCCCTTACTCTCGTCTACTCTTCGACGACTTGTAAAATCGATGCTCGTGAATTTTGCTTGTTTCGATCTAAAACGATGTATCCCGTTGTTTTGAGCCGGAATACAAGTTTTCGCGCAGTTCTGAGAGAAAAAGTTTACACCTTTTGTCTCCTCTACTCTTTGACGACTTGTAAAATCGATGCTCGTTATTCTTGCTAGTTTCGATATAAAACGATGTATCCCGTTGTTTTCAGGCGGAATACAAGTTTTCGCGCCGTTCGGAGAGAAAAAGTTTACCCCTTACTCTCGTCTACTCTTCGACGACTTGTAAAATCGATGCTCGTGAATTTCGCTAGTTTCGATCTAAAACGATGTATCCCGCTGTTTTTAGCCGGAATACAAGTTTTCGCACAGTTCTGAGAGAAGAAGTTTACACCTCTCTCTCGTCTACTCTTCGAAGACTTGAAAAATCGATGCTCGTGAATCTTGCTAGTTTCGATCTAAAACGATGTATCCCGTTGTTTTGAGCCGGAATACAAGTTTGCGCGCAGTTCTGAGAGAAAAAGTTTGCACCTTTCTCTCGTCTACTCTTCGACGACTTGTAAAGTAGATGCTCGTGAATCTTGCTAGTTTCGATCTAAAGCGACGTATCCATTTGTTTTGAGCCGGAATACAAGTTTTCACGCAGTTCTGAGAGAAAAAGTTTACGCCTTTCTCTCGCCTACTCTTCGACGACTTGTAAAATCGATGCACGTGAATCTTGCTAGTTTCGATGAAAAACGATGTATGCCGTTGTTTAGAGCCGGTATACAATTTTTCGCGCAGTTCTGAGAGAAAAAGTTTGCACCTTTCTCTCGTCTACTCTTCGACGACTTGTAAAATCGATGCTCGTGAATCTTGCTAGTTTCAATCTAAAACGATGTATCCCGTTGTTTTGAGCCGGAATACAATTTTTCGCGCAGTTCTGAGAGAAAAAGTTTACACCTTTCTCTTGTCTACTCTTCGACGACTTGTAAAAACGATGCTCGTGAATTTTGCTTGTTTCGATCTAAAACGATGTATCCCGTTGTTTTGAGCCGGAATACAAGTTTTCGCGCAGTTCTGAGAGAAAAAGTTTACACCTTTTGTCTCCTCTACTCTTCGACGACTTGTAAAATCGATGCTCGTTATTCTTGCTAGTTTCGATATAAAACGATGTATCCCGTTGTTTTCAGCCGGAATACAAGTTTTCGCGCCGTTCGGAGAGAAAAAGTTTACCCCTTACTCTCGTCTACTCTTCGACGACTTGTAAAATCGATGCTCGTGAATTTCGCTAGTTTCGATCTAAAACGATGTATCCCGCTGTTTTTAGCCGGAATACAAGTTTTCGCACAGTTCTGAGAGAAGAAGTTTACACCTCTCTCTCGTCTACTCTTCGAAGACTTGAAAAATCGATGCTCGTGAATCTTGCTAGTTTCGATCTAAAACGATGTATCCCGTTGTTTTGAGCCGGAATACAAGTTTGCGCGCAGTTCTGAGAGAAAAAGTTTGCACCTTTCTCTCGTCTACTCTTCGACGACTTGTAAAGTAGATGCTCGTGAATCTTGCTAGTTTCGATCTAAAGCGACGTATCCATTTGCTTTGAGCCGGAATACAAGTTTTCACGCAGTTCTGAGAGAAAAAGTTTACGCCTTTCTCTCGCCTACTCTTCGACGACTTGTAAAATCGATGCACGTGAATCTTGCTAGTTTCGATGAAAAACGATGTATGCCGTTGTTTAGAGCCGGTATACAATTTTTCGCGCAGTTCTGAGAGAAAAAGTTTGCACCTTTCTCTCGTCTACTCTTCGACGACTTGTAAAATCGATGCTCGTGAATCTTGCTAGTTTCAATCTAAAACGGTGTATCCCGTTGTTTTGAGCCGGAATACAAGTTTTCGCGCAGTTCTGAGAGAAAAAGTTTACACCTTTCTCTTGTCTACTCTTCGACGACTTGTAAAAACGATGCTCGTGAATTTTGCTTGTTTCGATCTAAAACGATGTATCCCGTTGTTTTGAGCCGGAATACAAGTTTTCGCGCAGTTCTGAGAGAAAAAGTTTACACCTTTTGTCTCCTCTACTCTTCGACGACTTGTAAAATCGATGCTCGTTATTCTTGCTAGTTTCGATATAAAACGATGTATCCTGTTGTTTTGAGCCGGAATACAAGTTTTAGCGCAGTTATGAGAGAAAAAATTTACACCTTTCTCTCCTCTACTCTTCGACGACTTGTAAAATAGATGCTCGTGAATCTTGCTAGATTTTATCTAAAACGATGTATCCCGTTGTTTTCAGCCGGAATAAAGTTTTCGCGCAGTTCTGAGAGAAAAAATTTACACCTTTTTTCTATCTACTCTTCGACGACTTGTAAAATCGATGCTCGTGAATCTTGCTAGTTTCAATCTAAAACGATGTATCCCGTTGTTTTGAGCCGGAATACACGTTTTCGCGCAGTTCTGAGAGAAAATTTTGCATCTTTCTCTCGTCTACTCTTCGACGACTTGTAAAATCGATGCTCGTGAATCTTGCTAGTTTCAATCTAAAACAATGTATCCCGTTGTTTTGAGCCGGAATACAAGTTTTCGCGCCGTTCGGAGAGAAAAAGTTTACCCCTTACTCTCGTCTACTCTTCGACGACTTGTAAAATCGATGCTCGTGAATTTCGCTAGTTTCGATCTAAAACGATGTATCCCGCTGTTTTTAGCCGGAATACAAGTTTTCGCACAGTTCTGAGAGAAGAAGTTTACACCTCTCTCTCGTCTACTCATCGAAGACTTGAAAAATCGATGCTCGTGAATCTTGCTAGTTTCGATCTAAAACGATGTATCCCGTTGTTTTGAGCCGGAATACAAGTTTGCGCGCAGTTCTGAGAGAAAAAGATTGCACCTTTCTCTCGTCTACTCTTCGACGACTTGTAAAGTAGATGCTCGTGAATCTTGCTAGTTTCGATCTAAAGCGACGTATCCATTTGTTTTGAGCCGGAATACAAGTTTTCACGCAGTTCTGAGAGAAAAAGTTTACGCCTTTCTCTCGCCTACTCTTCGACGACTTGTAAAATCGATGCACGTGAATCTTGCTAGTTTCGATGAAAAACGATGTATGCCGTTGTTTTGAGCCGGTATACAATTTTTCGCGCAGTTCTGAGAGAAAAAGTTTGCACCTTTCTCTCGTCTACTCTTCGACGACTTGTAAAATCGATGCTCGTGAATCTTGCTAGTTTCAATCTAAAACGATGTATCCCGTTGTTTTGAGCCGGAATACAAGTTTTCGCGCAGTTCTGAGAGAAAAAGTTTACACCTTTCTCTTGTCTACTCTTCGACGACTTGTAAAAACGATGCTCGTGAATTTTGCTTGTTTCGATCTAAAACGATGTATACCGTTGTTTTGAGCCAGAATACAAGTTTTCGCGCAGTTCTGAGAGAAAAAGTTTACACCTTTTGTCTCCTCTACTCTTCGACGACTTGTAAAATCGATGCTCGTTATTCTTGCTAGTTTCGATATAAAACGATGTATCCCGTTGTTTTCAGCCGGAATACAAGTTTTCGCGCCGTTCGGAGAGAAAAAGTTTACCCCTTACTCTCGTCTACTCTTCGACGACTTGTAAAATCGATGCTCGTGAATTTCGCTAGTTTCGATCTAAAACGATGTATCCCGCTGTTTTTAGCCGGAATACAAGTTTTCGCACAGTTCTGAGAGAAGAAGTTTACACCTCTCTCTCGTCTACTCTTCGAAGACTTGAAAAATCGATGCTCGTGAATCTTGCTAGTTTCGATCTAAAACGATGTATCCCGTTGTTTTGAGCCGGAATACAAGTTTGCGCGCAGTTCTGAGAGAAAAAGTTTGCACCTTTCTCTCGTCTACTCTTCGACGACTTGTAAAGTAGATGCTCGTGAATCTTGCTAGTTTCGATCTAAAGCGACGTATCCATTTGTTTTGAGCCGGAATACAAGTTTTCACGCAGTTCTGAGAGAAAAAGTTTACGCCTTTCTCTCGCCTACTCTTCGACGACTTGTAAAATCGATGCACGTGAATCTTGCTAGTTTCGATGAAAAACGATGTATTCCGTTGTTTAGAGCCGGTATACAATTTTTCGCGCAGTTCTGAGAGAAAAAGTTTGCACCTTTCTCTCGTCTACTCTTCGACGACTTGTAAAATCGATGCTCGTGAATCTTGCTAGTTTCAATCTAAAACGATGTATCCCGTTGTTTTGAGCCGGAATACAAGTTTTCGCGCAGTTCTGAGAGAAAAAGTTTACACCTTTCTCTTGTCTACTCTTCGACGACTTGTAAAAACGATGCTCGTGAATTTTGCTTGTTTCGATCTAAAACGATGTATCCCGTTGTTTTGAGCCGGAATACAAGTTTTCGCGCAGTTCTGAGAGAAAAAGTTTACACCTTTTTTTCGTCTACTCTTCGACGACTTGTAAATTCGATGCTCGTGAATCTTGCTAGTGTCGATCTAAAACAATGTATCCCGTTGTTTATAGCCGGAATACAAGTTTTCGCGCAGTTCTGAAAAAAAAGTTTACACCTTTCTCTCCTCTACTCTTCGACGACTTGTAAAATAGATGCTCGTGATTCTTGCTAGTTTCAATATAAAACGATGTATCCCTTTGTTTTGAGCCGGAATACAAGTTTTCGCGCAGTTCTGAGAGAAAAAATTTACACCTTTTTTTCATCTACTCTTCGACGACTTGTAAAATCGATGCTCATGAATCTTGCTAGTTTCAATCTAAAACGATGTATCCCGTTGTTTTGAGCCGGAATACACGTTTTCGCGCAGTTCTGAGAGAAAATTTTGCATCTTTCTCTAGTCTACTCTTCGACGACTTGTAAAATCGATGCTCGTGAATCTTGCTAGTTTCAATCTAAAACAATGTATCCCGTTGTTTTGAGCCGGAATACAAGTTTTCGCGCAGTTCTGAGGGAAAAAGTTTATACCTTTCTCTCGTCTACTCTTCGATGACTTGTAAGATCGATGCTCGTGAATCTTGCTAGTTTTGATCTAAAACGATGTATCCCGTTGTTTTCAGCCGGAATACAAGTTTTCGCGCCGTTCGGAGAGAAAAAGTTTACCCCTTACTCTCGTCTACTCTTCGACGACTTGTAAAATCGATGCTCGTGAATTTCGCTAGTTTCGATCTAAAACGATGTATCCCGCTGTTTTTAGCCGGAATACAAGTTTTCGCACAGTTCTGAGAGAAGTTTACACCTCTCTCTCGTCTACTCTTCGAAGACTTGAAAAATCGATGCTCGTGAATCTTGCTAGTTTCGATCTAAAACGATGTATCCCGTTGTTTTGAGCCGGAATACAAGTTTGCGCGCAGTTCTGAGAGAAAAAGTTTGCACCTTTCTCTAGTCTACTCTTCGACGACTTGTAAAGTAGATGCTCGTGAATCTTGCTAGTTTCGATCTAAAGCGACGTATCCATTTGTTTTGAGCCGGAATACAAGTTTTCACGCAGTTCTGAGAGAAAAAGTTTACGCCTTTCTCTCGCCTACTCTTCGACGACTTGTAAAATCGATGCACGTGAATCTTGCTAGTTTCGATGAAAAACGATGTATGCCGTTGTTTTGAGCCGGTATACAATTTTTCGCGCAGTTCTGAGAGAAAAAGTTTGCACCTTTCTCTCGTCTACTCTTCGACGACTTGTAAAATCGATGCTCGTGAAACTTGCTAGTTTCAATCTAAAACGATGTATCCCGTTGTTTTGAGCCGGAATACAATTTTTCGCGCAGTTCTGAGAGAAAAAGTTTACACCTTTCTCTTGTCTACTCTTCGACGACTTGTAAAAACGATGCTCGTGAATTTTGCTTGTTTCGATCTAAAACGATGTATCCCGTTGTTTTGAGCCGGAATACAAGTTTTCGCGCAGTTCTGAGAGAAAAAGTTTACACCTTTTGTCTCCTCTACTCTTCGACGACTTGTAAAATCGATGCTCGTTATTCTTGCTAGTTTCGATATAAAACGATGTATCCCGTTGTTTTCAGCCGGAATACAAGTTTTCGCGCCGTTCGGAGAGAAAAAGTTTACCCCTTACTCTCGTCTACTCTTCGACGACTTGTAAAATCGATGCTCGTGAATTTCGCTAGTTTCGATCTAAAACGATGTATCCCGCTGTTTTTAGCCGGAATACAAGTTTTCGCACAGTTCTGAGAGAAGAAGTTTACACCTCTCTCTCGTCTACTCTTCGAAGACTTGAAAAATCGATGCTCGTGAATCTTGCTAGTTTCGATCTAAAACGATGTATCCCGTTGTTTTGAGCCGGAATACAAGTTTGCGCGCAGTTCTGAGAGAAAAAGTTTGCACCTTTCTCTCGTCTACTCTTCGACGACTTGTAAAGTAGATGCTCGTGAATCTTGCTAGTTTCGATCTAAAGCGACGTATCCATTTGTTTTGAGCCGGAATACAAGTTTTCACGCAGTTCTGAGAGAAAAAGTTTACGCCTTTCTCTCGCCTACTCTTCGACGACTTGTAAAATCGATGCACGTGAATCTTGCTAGTTTCGATGAAAAACGATGTATGCCGTTGTTTAGAGCCGGTATACAATTTTTCGCGCAGTTCTGAGAGAAAAAGTTTGCACCTTTCTCTCGTCTACTCTTCGACGACTTGTAAAATCGATGCTCGTGAATCTTGCTAGTTTCAATCTAAAACGATGTATCCCGTTGTTTTGAGCCGGAATACAAGTTTTCGCGCAGTTCTGAGAGAAAAAGTTTACACCTTTCTCTTGTCTACTCTTCGACGACTTGTAAAAACGATGCTCGTGAATTTTGCTTGTTTCGATCTAAAACGATGTATCCCGTTGTTTTGAGCCGGAATACAAGTTTTCGCGCAGTTCTGAGAGAAAAAGTTTACACCTTTTGTCTCCTCTACTCTTCGACGACTTGTAAAATCGATGCTCGTTATTCTTGCTAGTTTCGATATAAAACGATGTATCCTGTTGTTTTGAGCCGGAATACAAGTTTTAGCGCAGTTATGAGAGAAAAAATTTACACCTTTTTTTCGTCTACTCTTCGACGACTTGTAAATTCGATGCTCGTGAATCTTGCTAGTGTCGATCTAAAACAATGTATCCCGTTGTTTATAGCCGGAATACAAGTTTTCGCGCAGTTCTGAAAAAAAAAGTTTACACCTTTCTCTCCTCTACTCTTCGACGACTTGTAAAATAGATGCTCGTGAATCTTGCTAGATTTTATCTAAAACGATGTATCCCGTTGTTTTCAGCCGGAATAAAGTTTTCGCGCAGTTCTGAGAGAAAAAATTTACACCTTTTTTCCATCTACTCTTCGACGACTTGTAAAATCGATGCTCGTGAATCTTGCTAGTTTCAATCTAAAACAATGTATCCCGTTGTTTTGAGCCGGAATACAAGTTTTCGCGCCGTTCGGAGAGAAAAAGTTTACCCCTTACTCTCGTCTACTCTTCGACGACTTGTAAAATCGATGCTCGTGAATTTCGCTAGTTTCGATCTAAAACGATGTATCCCGCTGTTTTTAGCCGGAATACAAGTTTTCGCACAGTTCTGAGAGAAGAAGTTTACACCTCTCTCTCGTCTACTCTTCGAAGACTTGAAAAATCGATGCTCGTGAATATTGCTAGTTTCGATCTAAAACGATGTATCCCGTTGTTTTGAGCCGGAATACAAGTTTGCGCGCAGTTCTGAGAGAAAAAGATTGCACCTTTCTCTCGTCTACTCTTCGACGACTTGTAAAGTAGATGCTCGTGAATCTTGCTAGTTTCGATCTAAAGCGACGTATCCATTTGTTTTGAGCCGGAATACAAGTTTTCACGCAGTTCTGAGAGAAAAAGTTTACGCCTTTCTCTCGCCTACTCTTCGACGACTTGTAAAATCGATGCACGTGAATCTTGCTAGTTTCGATGAAAAACGATGTATGCCGTTGTTTTGAGCCGGTATACAATTTTTCGCGCAGTTCTGAGAGAAAAAGTTTGCACCTTTCTCTCGTCTACTCTTCGACGACTTGTAAAATCGATGCTCGTGAATCTTGCTAGTTTCAATCTAAAACGATGTATCCCGTTGTTTTGAGCCGGAATACAAGTTTTCGCGCAGTTCTGAGAGAAAAAGTTTACACCTTTCTCTTGTCTACTCTTCGACGACTTGTAAAAACGATGCTCGTGAATTTTGCTTGTTTCGATCTAAAACGATGTATACCGTTGTTTTGAGCCGGAATACAAGTTTTCGCGCAGTTCTGAGAGAAAAAGTTTACACCTTTTGTCTCCTCTACTCTTCGACGACTTGTAAAATCGATGCTCGTTATTCTTGCTAGTTTCGATATAAAACGATGTATCCCGTTGTTTTCAGCCGGAATACAAGTTTTCGCGCCGTTCGGAGAGAAAAAGTTTACCCCTTACTCTCGTCTACTCTTCGACGACTTGTAAAATCGATGCTCGTGAATTTCGCTAGTTTCGATCTAAAACGATGTATCCCGCTGTTTTTAGCCGGAATACAAGTTTTCGCACAGTTCTGAGAGAAGAAGTTTACACCTCTCTCTCGTCTACTCTTCGAAGACTTGAAAAATCGATGCTCGTGAATCTTGCTAGTTTCGATCTAAAACGATGTATCCCGTTGTTTTGAGCCGGAATACAAGTTTGCGCGCAGTTCTGAGAGAAAAAGTTTGCACCTTTCTCTCGTCTACTCTTCGACGACTTGTAAAGTCGATGCTCGTGAATCTTGCTAGTTTCGATCTAAAGCGACGTATCCATTTGTTTTGAGCCGAAATACAAGTTTTCACGCAGTTCTGAGAGAAAAAGTTTACGCCTTTCTCTCGCCTACTCTTCGACGACTTGTAAAATCGATGCACGTGAATCTTGCTAGTTTCGATGAAAAACGATGTATGCCGTTGTTTAGAGCCGGTATACAATTTTTCGCGCAGTTCTGAGAGAAAAAGTTTGCACCTTTCTCTCGTCTACTCTTCGATGACTTGTAAAATCGATGCTCGTGAATCTTGCTAGTTTCAATCTAAAACGATGTATCCCGTTGTTTTGAGCCGGAATACAAGTTTTCGCGCAGTTCTGAGAGAAAAAGTTTACACCTTTCTCTTGTCTACTCTTCGACGACTTGTAAAAACGATGCTCGTGAATTTTGCTTGTTTCGATCTAAAACGATGTATCCCGTTGTTTTGAGCCGGAATATAAGTTTTCGCGCAGTTCTGAGAGAAAAAGTTTACACCTTTTGTCTCCTCTACTCTTCGACGACTTGTAAAATCGATGCTCGTTATTCTTGCTAGTTTCGATATAAAACGATGTATCCTGATGTTTTGAGCCGGAATACAAGTTTTAGCGCAGTTATGAGAGAAAAAATTTACACCTTTTTTTCATCTACTCTTCGACGACTTGTAAATTCGATGCTCGTGAATCTTGCTAGTGTCGATCTAAAACAATGTATCCCGTTGTTTATAGCCGGAATACAAGTTTTCGCGCAGTTCTGAGGGAAAAAGTTTACACCTTTCTCTCGTCTACTCTCCGATGACTTGTAAAATCGATGCTCGTGAATCTTGCTAGTTTTTATCTAAAACGATGTATCCCGTTGTTTTCAGCCGGAATAATGTTTTCGCGCAGTTCTGAGAGAAAAAATTTACACCTTTTTTTCATCTACTCTTCGACGACTTGTAAAATTGATGCTCGTGAATCTTGCTAGTTTCAATCTAAAACGATGTATCCCGTTGTTTTGAGCCGGAATACAAGTTTTCGCGCTGTTCTGACAGAAAATTTTGCATCTTTCTCTCGTCTACTCTTTGACGACATGTAAAATCGATGCTCGTGAATCATGCTAGTTTCGATCTAAAACAATGTATCCCGTTGTTTTGAGCCGGAATACAAGTTTTCGCGCAGTTCTGAGGGAAAAAGTTTACACCTTTCTTTCGTCTACTCTTCGATGACTTGTAAGATCGATGCTCATGAATCTTGCTGGTTTCGATCTAAAACGATGTATCCCGTTGTTTTCAGCCAAAATACAAGTTTTTGCGCCGTTCGGAGAGAAAAAGTTTACCCCTTTCTCTCGTCTACTCTTCGACGACTTGTAAAATCGATCCTCGTGAATTTCGCTAGTTTCGATCTGAAACAATGTATCCCGCTGTTTTTAGCCGGAATACAAGTTTTCGCACAGTTCTGACAGAAAACGTTTACACCTTTCTCTCGTCTATTCTTCGACGACTCTAAAATCGATGCTCGTGAATCTTGCTACTTTCGATCTAAAATGATGTATCCTGTTGTTTTGAGCCGGAATACAAGTTTTCGCGCAGTTCTGAGAGAAAAAGTTTGCACCTTTCTCTCGTCTACTCTTCGACGACTTGTAAAATAGATGCTCGTGAATCTTGCTAGTTTCGATCTAAAACGATGTATCCATTTCTTTTGAGCCGGAATACAAGTTTTCGCGCAGTTCTGAGAGAAAAAATTTACACCTTTTTTTCATCTACTCTTCGACGACTTGTAAAATCGATGCTCGTGAATCTTGCTAGTTTCAATCTAAAACGATGTATCCCGTTGTTTTGAGCCGGAATACAAGATTTCGCGCAGTTCTGAGAGAAAATTTTGCATCTTTCTCTCGTCTACTCTTCGACGACTTGTAAAATCGATGCTCGTGAATCTTGCTAGTTTTGATCTATAACGATGTATCCCGTTGTTTTGAGCCGGAGTACAAGTTTTCGCGCCGTTCGGAGAGAAAAAGTTTACCCCTTACTCTCGTCTACTCTTCGACGACTTGTAAAATCGATGCTCGTGAATTTCGCTAGTTTCGATCTAAAACGATGTATCCCGCTGTTTTTAGCCGGAATACAAGTTTTCGCACAGTTCTGAGAGAAGAAGTTTACACCTCTCTCTCGTCTACTCTTCGAAGACTTGAAAAATCGATGCTCGTGAATCTTGCTAGTTTCGATCTAAAACGATGTATCCCGTTGTTTTGAGCCGGAATACAAGTTTGCGCGCAGTTCTGAGAGAAAAAGTTTGCACCTTTCTCTCGTCTACTCTTCGACGACTTGTAAAGTAGATGCTCGTGAATCTTGCTAGTTTCGGTCTAAAGCGACGTATCCATTTGTTTTGAGCCGGAATACAAGTTTTCACGCAGTTCTGAGAGAAAAAGTTTACGCCTTTCTCTCGCCTACTCTTCGACGACTTGTAAAATCGATGCACGTGAATCTTGCTAGTTTCGATGAAAAACGATGTATGCCGTTGTATTGAGCCGGTATACAATTTTTCGCGCAGTTCTGAGAGAAAAAGTTTGCACCTTTCTCTCGTCTACTCTTCGACGACTTGTAAAATCGATGCTCGTGAATCTTGCTAGTTTCAATCTAAAACGATGTATCCCGTTGTTTTGAGCCGGAATACAAGTTTTCGCGCAGTTCTGAGAGAAAAAGTTTACACCTTTCTCTTGTCTACTCTTCGACGACTTGTAAAAACGATGCTCGTGAATTTTGCTTGTTTCGATCTAAAACGATGTATCCCGTTGTTTTGAGCCGGAATACAAGTTTTCGCGCAGTTCTGAGAGAAAAAGTTTACACCTTTTGTCTCCTCTACTCTTCGACGACTTGTAAAATCGATGCTCGTTATTCTTGCTAGTTTCGATCTAAAACGATGTATCCCGCTGTTTTTAGCCGGAATACAAGTTTTCGCACAGTTCTGAGAGAAGAAGTTTACACCTCTCTCTCGTCTACTCTTCGAAGACTTGAAAAATCGATGCTCGTGAATCTTGCTAGTTTCGATCTAAAACGATGTATCCCGTTGTTTTGAGCCGGAATACAATTTTGCGCGCAGTTCTGAGAGAAAAAGTTTGCACCTTTCTCTCGTCTACTCTTCGACGACTTGTAAAGTAGATGCTCGTGAATCTTGCTAGTTTCGATCTAATGCGACGTATCCATTTGTTTTGAGCCGGAATACAAGTTTTCACGCAGTTCTGAGAGAAAAAGTTTACGCCTTTCTCTCGCCTACTCTTCGACGACTTGTAAAATCGATGCACGTGAATCTTGCTAGTTTCGATGAAAAACGATGTATGCCGTTGTTTTGAGCCGGTATACAATTTTCGCGCAGTTCTGAGAGAAAAAGTTTGCACCTTTCTCTCGTCTACTCTTCGACGACTTGTAAAATCGATGCTCGTGAATCTTGCTAGTTTCAATCTAAAACGATGTATCCCGTTGTTTTGAGCCGGAATACAAGTTTTCGCGCAGTTCTGAGAGAAAAAGTTTACACCTTTCTCTTGTCTACTCTTCGACGACTTGTAAAAACGATGCTCGTGAATTTTGCTTGTTTCGATCTAAAACGATGTATCCCGTTGTTTTGAGCCGGAATACAAGTTTTCGCGCAGTTCTGAGAGAAAAAGTTTACACCTTTTGTCTCCTCTACTCTTCGACGACTTGTAAAATCGATGCTCGTTATTCTTGCTAGTTTCGATATAAAACGATGTATCCTGTTGTTTTGAGCCGGAATACAAGTTTTAGCGCAGTTATGAGAGAAAAAATTTACTCCTTTTTTTCGTCTACTCTTCGACGACTTGTAAATTCGATGCTCGTGAATCTTGCTAGTGTCGATCTAAAACAATGTATCCCGTTGTTTATAGCCGGAATACAAGTTTTCGCGCAGTTCTGAGGGAAAAAGTTTACACCTTTCTCTCGTCTACTCTCCGATGACTTGTAAGATCGATGCTCGTGAATCTTGCTAGTTTTTATCTAAAACGATGTATCCCGTTGTTTTCAGCCGGAATAAAGTTTTCGCGCAGTTCTGAGAGAAAAAATTTACACCTTTTTTTCATCTACTCTTCGACGACTTGTAAAATTGATGCTCGTGAATCTTGCTAGTTTCAATCTAAAACGATGTATCCCGTTGTTTTGAGCCGAAATACAAGTTTTCGCGCTGTTCTGACAGAAAATTTTGCATCTTTCTCTCGTCTACTCTTTGACGACATGTAAAATCGATGCTCGTGAATCATGCTAGTTTCGATCTAAAACAATGTATCCCGTTGTTTTGAGCCGGAATACAAGTTTTCGCGCAGTTCTGAGGGAAAAAGTTTACACCTTTCTTTCGTCTACTCTTCGATGACTTGTAAGATCGATGCTCATGAATCTTGCTGGTTTCGATCTAAAACGATGTATCCCGTTGTTTTCAGCCAAAATACAAGTTTTTGCGCCGTTCGGAGAGAAAAAGTTTACCCCTTTCTCTCGTCTACTCTTCGACGACTTGTAAAATCGATGCTCGTGAATTTCGCTAGTTTCGATCTGAAACAATGTATCCCGCTGTTTTTAGCCGGAATACAAGTTTTCGCACAGTTCTGACAGAAAACGTTTACACCTTTCTCTCGTCTATTCTTCGACGACTCTAAAATCGATGCTCGTGAATCTTGCTACTTTCGATCTAAAATGATGTATCCTGTTGTTTTGAGCCGGAATACAAGTTTTCGCGCAGTTCTGAGAGAAAAAGTTTGCACCTTTCTCTCGTCTACTCTTCGACGACTTGTAAAATAGATGCTCGTGAATCTTGCTAGTTTTGATCTATAACGATGTATCCCGTTGTTTTGAGCCGGAATACAAGTTTTCGCGCAGTTCTGAGGGAAAAAGTTTATACCTTTCTCTCGTCTACTCTTCGATGACTTGTAAGATCGATGCTCGTTAATCTTGCTAGTTTCGATCTAAAACGATGTATTCCGTTGTTTTCAGCCAGAATACAAGTTTTCGCGCCGTTCGGAGAGAAAAAGTTTACCCCTTACTCTCGTCTACTCTTCGACGACTTGTAAAATCGATGCTCGTGAATTTCGCTAGTTTCGATCTAAAACGATGTATCCCGCTGTTTTTAGCCGGAATACAAGTTTTCGCACAGTTCTGAGAGAAGAAGTTTACACCTCTCTCTCGTCTACTCTTCGAAGACTTGAAAAATCGATGCTCGTGAATCTTGCTAGTTTCGATCTAAAACGATGTATCCCGTTGTTTTGAGCCGGAATACAAGTTTGCGCGCAGTTCTGAGAGAAAAAGTTTGCACCTTTCTCTCGTCTACTCTTCGACGACTTGTAAAGTAGATGCTCGTGAATCTTGCTAGTTTCGGTCTAAAGCGACGTATCCATTTGTTTTGAGCCGGAATACAAGTTTTCACGCAGTTCTGAGAGAAAAAGTTTACGCCTTTCTCTCGCCTACTCTTCGACGACTTGTAAAATCGATGCACGTGAATCTTGCTAGTTTCGATGAAAAACGATGTATGCCGTTGTATTGAGCCGGTATACAATTTTTCGCGCAGTTCTGAGAGAAAAAGTTTGCACCTTTCTCTCGTCTACTCTTCGACGACTTGTAAAATCGATGCTCGTGAATCTTGCTAGTTTCGATCTAAAACGATGTATCCCGTTGTTTTGAGCCGGAATACAAGTTTGCGCGCAGTTCTGAGAGAAAAAGTTTGCACCTTTCTCTCGTCTACTCTTCGACGACTTGTAAAGTAGATGCTCGTGAATCTTGCTAGTTTCGGTCTAAAGCGACGTATCCATTTGTTTTGAGCCGGAATACAAGTTTTCACGCAGTTCTGAGAGAAAAAGTTTACGCCTTTCTCTCGCCTACTCTTCGACGACTTGTAAAATCGATGCACGTGAATCTTGCTAGTTTCGATGAAAAACGATGTATGCCGTTGTATTGAGCCGGTATACAATTTTTCGCGCAGTTCTGAGAGAAAAAGTTTGCACCTTTCTCTCGTCTACTCTTCGACGACTTGTAAAATCGATGCTCGTGAATTTTGCTTGTTTCGATCTAAAACGATGTATCCCGTTGTTTTGAGCCGGAATACAAGTTTTCGCGCAGTTCTGAGAGAAAAAGTTTACACCTTTTGTCTCCTCTACTCTTCGACGACTTGTAAAATCGATGCTCGTTATTCTTGCTAGTTTCGATATAAAACGATGTATCCTGTTGTTTTGAGCCGGAATACAAGTTTTAGCGCAGTTATGAGAGAAAAAATTTACACCTTTTTTTCGTCTACTCTTCGACGACTTGTAAATTCGATGCTCGTGAATCTTGCTAGTGTCGATCTAAAACAATGTATCCCGTTGTTTATAGCCGGAATACAAGTTTTCGCGCAGTTCTGAGGGAAAAAGTTTACACCTTTCTCTCGTCTACTCTCCGATGACTTGTAAGATCGATGCTCGTGAATCTTGCTAGTTTTTATCTAAAACGATGTATCCCGTTGTTTTCAGCCGGAATAAAGTTTTCGCGCAGTTCTGAGAGAAAAAATTTACACCTTTTTTTCATCTACTCTTCGAAGACTTGTAAAATTGATGCTCGTGAATCTTGCTAGTTTCAATCTAAAACGATGTATCCCGTTGTTTTGAGCCGGAATACAAGTTTTCGCACAGTTCTGACAGAAAACGTTTACACCTTTCTCTCGTCTACTCTTCGACGACTCTAAAATCGATGCTCGTGATTCTTGCTACTTTCGATCTAAAATGATGTATCCTGTTGTTTTGAGCCGGAATACAAGTTTTCGCGCAGTTCTGAGGGAAAAAGTTTACACCTTTCTCTCGTCTACTCTTCGATGACTTGTAAGATCGATGCTCATGAATCTTGCTAGTTTCGATCTAAAACGATGTATCCCGTTGTTTTCAGCCGAAATACAAGTTTTCGCGCCGTTCGGAGAGAAAAAGTTTACCCCTTTCTCTCGTCTACTCTTCGACGACTTGTAAAATCGATGCACGTGAATCTTGCTAGTTTCGATGAAAAACGATGTATGCCGTTGTTTTGAGCCGGTATACAATTTTTCGCGCAGTTCTGAGAGAAAAAGTTTGCACCTTTCTCTCGTCTAATCTTCGACGACTTGTAAAATCGATGCTCGTGAATCTTGCTAGTTTCAATCTAAAACGATGTATCCCGTTGTTTTGAGCCGGAATACAAGTTTTCGCGCAGTTCTGAGAGAAAAAGTTTACACCTTTCTCTTGTCTACTCTTCGACGCTTGTAAAAACGATGCTCGTGAATTTTGCTTGTTTCCATCTAAAACGATGTATCCCGTTGTTTTGAGCCGGAATACAAGTTTTCGCGCAGTTCTGAGAGAAAAAGTTTACACCTTTTGTCTCCTCTACTCTTCGACGACTTGTAAAATCGATGCTCGTTATTCTTGCTAGTTTCGATATAAAACGATGTATCCTGTTGTTTTGAGCCGGAATACAAGTTTTAGCGCAGTTATGAGAGAAAAAATTTACACCTTTTTTTCGTCTACTCTTCGACGACTTGTAAGATCGATGCTCGTGAATCTTGCTAGTTTTTATCTAAAACGATGTATCCCGTTGTTTTCAGCCGGAATAAAGTTTTCGCGCAGTTCTGAGAGAAAAAATTTACACCTTTTTTTCGTCTACTCTTCGACGACTTGTAAAATTGATGCTCGTGAATCTTGCTAGTTTCAATCTAAAACGATGTATCCCGTTGTTTTGAGCCGGAATACAAGTTTTCGCGCAGTTCTGACAGAAAATTTTGCATCTTTCTCTCGTCTACTTTTTGACGACATGTAAAATCGATGCTCGTGAATCTTGCTAGTTTCGATCTAAAACAATGTATCCCGTTGTTTTGAGCCGGAATACAAGTTTTCGCGCAGTTCTGAGGGAAAAAGTTTACACCTTTCTCTCGTCTACTCTTCGACGACTTGTAAAATAGATGCTCGTGAATCTTGCTAGTTTCGATCTAAAACGATGTATCCATTTCTTTTGAGCCGGAATACAAGTTTTCACGCAGTTCTGAGAGAAAAAGTTTACACCTTTCTCTCGTCTACTCTTTGACGACTTGTAAAATCGATGCTCGTGAATTTTGCTAGTTTCAATGAAAAACGATGTATGCCGTTGTTTTGAGAAGCAATACAAGTTTTCGCGCAGTTTTGAGAGAACAAGTTTTCACCTCTCTCTCGTCTACTCATCGAAGACTTGAAAAATCGATGCTCGTGAATCTTGCTAGTTTCGATCTATAACGATGTATCCCGTTGTTTTGAGCCGGAATACAAGTTTTCGCGCAGTTTTGAGAGAAAAAGTTTGCACCTTTCTCTCGTCTACTCTTCGACGACTTGTAAAATCGATTCTCGTGAATCTTGCTAGTTTCGATATAAAACTATGTATTCCTTTCTTTTGAGCCAGAATACAAGTTTTCGCGCAGTTCTGAGAGAAAAAGTTTACACCTTTTTTTCGTCTACTCTTCGACGACTTGTAAAATCGATGCTCGTGAATCTAGCTAGTTTCAATCTAAAACGATGTAATCTGTTGTTTTGAGCCGGAATACAAGTTTTCGCGCAGTTCTGAGAGAAAATTTTGCATCTTTCTCTCGTCTACTCTTCGACGACTTGTAAAATCGATGCTCGTGAATCTTGCTAGTTTCGATCTAAAACAATGTATCCCGCTGTTTTTAGCCGGAATACAAGTTTTCGCACAGTTCTGACAGAAAACGTTTACACCTTTCTCTCGTCTACTCTTCGACGACTTTAAAATCTATGCTCGTGAATCTTGCTACTTTCGATCTAAAATGATGTATCCTGTTGTTTTGAGCCGGAATACAAGTTTTCGCGCAGTTCTGAGAGAAAAAGTTTGCACCTTTCTCTCGTCTACTCTTCGACGACTTGTAAAATAGATGCTCGTGAATCTTGCTAGTTTCGATCTAAAACGATGTATCCATTTCTTTTGAACCGGAATACAAGTTTTCACGCAGTTCTGAGAGAAAAAGTTTACACCTTTCTCTCGTCTACTCTTTGACGACTTGTAAAATCGATGCTCGTGAATTTTGCTAGTTTCAATGAAAAACGATGTATGCCGATGTTTTGAGCCGCAATACAAGTTTTCGCGCAGTTTTGAGAGAACAAGTTTTCACCTCTCTCTCGTCTACTCATCGAAGACTTGAAAAATCGATGCTCGTGAATCTTGCTAGTTTCGATCTATAACGATGTATCCCGTTGTTTTGAGCCGGAATACAAGTTTTCGCGCAGTTTTGAGAGAAAAAGTTTGCACCTTTCTCTCGTCTACTCTTCGACGACTTGTAAAATCGATTCTCGTGAATCTTGCTAGTTTCGATATAAAACTATGTATTCCTTTCTTTTGAGCCAGAATACAAGTTTTCGCGCAGTTCTGAGAGAAAAAGTTTACACCTTTTTTTCGTCTACTCTTCGACGACTTGTAAAATCGATGCTCGTGAATCTAGCTAGTTTCAATATAAAACGATGTATTCTGTTGTTTTGAGCCGGAATACAAGTTTTCGCGCAGTTCTGAGAGAAAATTTTGCATCTTTCTCTCGTCTACTCTTCGACGACTTGTAAAATCGATGCTCGTGAATCTTGCTAGTTTCGATCTAAAACAATGTATCCCGCTGTTTTTAGCCGGAATACAAGTTTTCGCACAGTTCTGACAGAAAACGTTTACACCTTTCTCTCGTCTACTCTTCGACGACTTTAAAATCGATGCTCGTGAATCTTGCTACTTTCGATCTAAAATGATGTATCCTGTTGTTTTGAGCCGGAATACAAGTTTTCGCGCAGTTCTGAGAGAAAAAGTTTGCACCTTTCTCTCGTCTACTCTTCGACGACTTGTAAAATAGTTGCTCGTGAATCTTGCTAGTTTCGATCTAAAGCGACGTATCCATTTGTTTTGAGCCGGAATACAAGTTTTCACGCTGTTCTGAGAGAAAAAGTTTACGCCTTTCTCTCGCCTACTCTTCGACGACTTGTAAAATCGATGCACGTGAATCTTGCTAGTTTCGATGAAAAACGATGTATGCCGTTGTTTTGAGCCGGTATACAATTTTTCGCGCAGTTCTGAGAGAAAATGTTTGCACCTTTCTCTCGTCTACTCTTCGACGACTTGTAAAATCGATGCTCGTGAATCTTGCTAGTTTCAATCTAAAACGATGTATCCCGTTGTTTTGAGCCGGAATACAAGTTTTCGCGCAGTTCTTAGAGAAAATTTTGCATCTTTCTCTCGTCTACTCTTTGACGACATGTAAAATCGATGCTCGTGAATCTTGCTAGTTTCGATCTAAAACGATGTATCCATTTCTTTTGAGCCGGAATACAAGTTTTCACGCAGTTCTGAGAGAAAAAGTTTACACCTTTCTCTCGTCTACTCTTTGACGACTTGTAAAATCGATGCTCGTGAATTTTGCTAGTTTCAATGAAAAACGATGTATGCCGTTGTTTTGAGAAGCAATAAAAGTTTTCGCGCAGTTTTGAGAGAACAAGTTTTCACCTCTCTCTCGTCTACTCATCGAAGACTTGAAAAATCGATGCTCGTGAATCTTGCTAGTTTCGATCTATAACGATGTATCCCGTTGTTTTGAGCCGGAATACAAGTTTTCGCGCAGTTTTGAGAGAAAAAGTTTGCACCTTTCTCTCGTCTACACTTCGACGACTTGTAAAATCGATTCTCGTGAATCTTGCTAGTTTCGATATAAAACTATGTATTCCTTTCTTTTGAGCCAGAATACAAGTTTTCGCGCAGTTCTGAGAGAAAAAGTTTACACCTTTTTTTCGTCTACTCTTCGACGACTTGTAAAATCGATGCTCGTGAATCTAGCTAGTTTCAATCTAAAACGATGTATTCTGTTGTTTTGAGCCGGAATACAAGTTTTCGCGCAGTTCTGAGAGAAAATTTTGCATCTTTCTCTCGTCTACTCTTCGACGACTTGTAAAATGGATGCTCGTGAATCTTGCTAGTTTCGATCTAAAACAATGTATCCCGCTGTTTTTAGCCGGAATACAAGTTTTCGCACAGTTCTGACAGAAAACGTTTACACCTTTCTCTCGTCTACTCTTCGACGACTTTAAAATCGATGCTCGTGAATCTTGCTACTTTCGATCTAAAATGATGTATCCTGTTGTTTTGAGCCGGAATACAAGTTTTCGCGCAGTTCTGAGAGAAAAAGTTTGCACCTTTCTCTCGTCTACTCTTCGACGACTTGTAAAATAGTTGCTCGTGAATCTTGCTAGTTTCGATCTAAAGCGACGTATCCATTTGTTTTGAGCCGGAATACAAGTTTTCACGCAGTTCTGAGAGAAAAAGTTTACGCCTTTCTCTCGCCTACTCTTCGACGACTTGTAAAATCGATGCACGTGAATCTTGCTAGTTTCGATGAAAAACGATGTATGCCGTTGTTTTGAGCCGGTATACAATTTTTCGCGCAGTTCTGAGAGAAAATGTTTGCACCTTTCTCTCGTCTACTCTTCGACGACTTGTAAAATCGATGCTCGTGAATCTTGCTAGTTTCAATCTAAAACGATGTATCCCGTTGTTTTGAGCCGGAATACAAGTTTTCGCGCAGTTCTTAGAGAAAATTTTGCATCTTTCTCTCGTCTACTCTTTGACGACATGTAAAATCGATGCTCGTGAATCTTGCTAGTTTCGATCTAAAACGATGTATCCATTTCTTTTGAGCCGGAATACAAGTTTTCACGCAGTTCTGAGAGAAAAAGTTTACACCTTTCTCTCGTCTACTCTTTGACGACTTGTAAAATCGATGCTCGTGAATTTTGCTAGTTTCAATGAAAAACGATGTATGCCGTTGTTTTGAGAAGCAATACAAGTTTTCGCGCAGTTTTGAGAGAACAAGTTTTCACCTCTCTCTCGTCTACTCATCGAAGACTTGAAAAATCGATGCTCGTGAATCTTGCTAGTTTCGATCTATAACGATGTATCCCGTTGTTTTGAGCCGGAATACAAGTTTTCGCGCAGTTTTGAGAGAAAAAGTTTGCACCTTTCTCTCGTCTACACTTCGACGACTTGTAAAATCGATTCTCGTGAATCTTGCTAGTTTCGATATAAAACTATGTATTCCTTTCTTTTGAGCCAGAATACAAGTTTTCGCGCAGTTCTGAGAGAAAAAGTTTACACCTTTTTTTCGTCTACTCTTCGACGACTTGTAAAATCGATGCTCGTGAATCTAGCTAGTTTCAATCTAAAACGATGTATTCTGTTGTTTTGAGCCGGAATACAAGTTTTCGCGCAGTTCTGAGAGAAAATTTTGCATCTTTCTCTCGTCTACTCTTCGACGACTTGTAAAATCGATGCTCGTGAATCTTGCTAGTTTCGATCTAAAACAATGTATCCCGCTGTTTTTAGCCGGAATACAAGTTTTCGCACAGTTCTGACAGAAAACGTTTACACCTTTCTCTCGTCTACTCTTCGACGACTTTAAAATCGATGCTCGTGAATCTTGCTACTTTCGATCTAAAATGATGTATCCTGTTGTTTTGAGCCGGAATACAAGTTTTCGCGCAGTTCTGAGAGAAAAAGTTTGCACCTTTCTCTCGTCTACTCTTCGACGACTTGTAAAATAGATGCTCGTGAATCTTGCTAGTTTCGATCTAAAACGATGTATCCATTTCTTTTGAGCCGGAATACAAGTTTTCACGCAGTTCTGAGAGAAAAAGTTTACACCTTTCTCTCGTCTACTCTTTGACGACTTGTAAAATCGATGCTCGTGAATTTTGCTAGTTTCAATGAAAAACGATGTATGCCGTTGTTTTGAGCCGCAATACAAGTTTTCGCGCAGTTTTGAGAGAACAAGTTTTCACCTCTCTCTCGTCTACTCATCGAAGACTTGAAAAATCGATGCTCGTGAATCTTGCTAGTTTCGATCTATAACGATGTATCCCGTTGTTTTGAGCCGGAATACAAGTTTTCGCGCAGTTTTGAGAGAAAAAGTTTGCACCTTTCTCTCGTCTACTCTTCGACGACTTGTAAAATCGATTCTCGTGAATCTTGCTAGTTTCGATATAAAACTATGTATTCCTTTCTTTTGAGCCAGAATACAAGTTTTCGCGCAGTTCTGAGAGAAAAAGTTTACACCTTTTTTTCGTCTACTCTTCGACGACTTGTAAAATCGATGCTCGTGAATCTAGCTAGTTTCAATCTAAAACGATGTATTCTGTTGTTTTGAGCCGGAATACAAGTTTTCGCGCAGTTCTGAGAGAAAATTTTGCATCTTTCTCTCGTCTACTCTTCGACGACTTGTACAATCGATGCTCGTGAATCTTGCTAGTTTCGATCTAAAACAATGTATCCCGCTGTTTTTAGCCGGAATACAAGTTTTCGCGCAGTTCTGAGAGAAAAAGTTTGCACCTTTCTCTCGTCTACTCTTCGACGACTTGTAAAATAGTTGCTCGTGAATCTTGCTAGTTTCGATCTAAAGCGACGTATCCATTTGTTTTGAGCCGGAATACAAGTTTTCACGCAGTTCTGAGAGAAAAAGTTTACGCCTTTCTCTCGCCTACTCTTCGACGACTTGTAAAATCGATGCACGTGAATCTTGCTAGTTTCGATGAAAAACGATGTATGCCGTTGTTTTGAGCCGGTATACAATTTTTCGCGCAGTTCTGAGAGAAAATGTTTGCACCTTTCTCTCGTCTACTCTTCGACGACTTGTAAAATCGATGCTCGTGAATCTTGCTAGTTTCAATCTAAAACGATGTATCCCGTTGTTTTGAGCCGGAATACAAGTTTTCGCGCAGTTCTTAGAGAAAATTTTGCATCTTTCTCTCGTCTACTCTTTGACGACATGTAAAATCGATGCTCGTGAATCTTGCTAGTTTCGATCTAAAACGATGTATCCATTTCTTTTGAGCCGGAATACAAGTTTTCACGCAGTTCTGAGAGAAAAAGTGTACACTTTTCTCTCGTCTACTCTTTGACGACTTGTAAAATCGATGCTCGTGAATTTTGCTAGTTTCAATGAAAAACGATGTATGCCGTTGTTTTGAGAAGCAATACAAGTTTTCGCGCAGTTTTGAGAGAACAAGTTTTCACCTCTCTCTCGTCTACTCATCGAAGACTTGAAAAATCGATGCTCGTGAATTTCGCTAGTTTCGATCTGAAACGATGTATCCCGCTGTTTTTAGCCGGAATACAAGTTTTCGCACAGTTCTGACAGAAAACGTTTACACCTTTCTCTCGTCTACTCTTCGACAACTATTAAAATCGATGCTCGTGAATCTTGCTACTTTCGATCTAAAATGATGTATCCTGTTGTTTTGAGCCGGAATACAAGTTTTCGCGCAGTTCTGAGAGAAAAAGTTTGCACCTTTCTCTCGTCTACTCTTCGACGACTTGTAAAATAGATGCTCGTGAATCTTGCTAGTTTCGATCTAAAACGATGTATCCATTTCTTTTGAGCCGGAATACAAGTTTTCACGCAGTTCTGAGAGAAAAAGTTTACACCTTTCTCTCGTCTACTCTTCGACGACTTGTAAAATCGATGCTCGTGAATTTTGCTAGTTTCAATGAAAAACGATGTATGCCGTTGTTTTGAGCCGCAATACAAGTTTTCGCGCAGTTCTTAGAGAAAATTTTGCATCTTTCTCTCGTCTACTCTTTGGCGACATGTAAAATCGATGCTCGTGAATCTTGCTAGTTTCGATCTAAAACGATGTATCCATTTCTTTTGAGCCGGAATACAAGTTTTCACGCAGTTCTGAGAGAAAAAGTTTACACCTTTCTCTCGTCTACTCTTTGACGACTTGTAAAATCGATGCTCGTGAATTTTGCTAGTTTCAATGAAAAACGATGTATGCCGTTGTTTTGAGAAGCAATACAAGTTTTCGCGCAGTTTTGAGAGAACAAGTTTTCACCTCTCTCTCGTCTACTCATCGAAGACTTGAAAAATCGATGCTCGTGAATCTTGCTAGTTTCGATCTATAACGATGCATCCCGTTGTTTTGAGCCGGAATACAAGTTTTCGCGCAGTTTTGAGAGAAAAAGTTTGCACCTTTCTCTCGTCTACTCTTCGACGACTTGTAAAATCGATTCTCGTGAATCTTGCTAGTTTCGATATAAAACTATGTATTCCTTTCTTTTGAGCCAGAATACAAGTTTTCGCGCAGTTCTGAGAGAAAAAGTTTACACCTTTTTTTCGTCTACTCTTCGACGACTTGTAAAATCGATGCTCGTGAATCTAGCTAGTTTCAATCTAAAACGATGTATTCTGTTGTTTTGAGCCGGAATACAAGTTTTCGCGCAGTTCTGAGAGAAAATTTTGCATCTTTCTCTCGTCTACTCTTCGACGACTTGTAAAATCGATGCTCGTGAATCTTGCTAGTTTCGATCTAAAACAATGTATCCCGCTGTTTTTAGCCGGAATACAAGTTTTCGCACAGTTCTGACAGAAAACGTTTACACCTTTCTCTCGTCTACTCTTCGACGACTTTAAAATCGATGCTCGTGAATCTTGCTACTTTCGATCTAAAATGATGTATCCTGTTGTTTTGAGCCGGAATACAAGTTTTCGCGCAGTTCTGATAGAAAAAGTTTGCACCTTTCTCTCGTCTACTCTTCGACGACTTGTAAAATAGATGCTCGTGAATCTTGCTAGTTTCGATCTAAAACGATGTATCCATTTCTTTTGAGCCGGAATACAAGTTTTCACGCAGTTCTGAGAGAAAAAGTTTACACCTTTCTCTCGTCTACTCTTTGACGACTTGTAAAATCGATGCTCGTGAATTTTGCTAGTTTCAATGAAAAACGATGTATGCCGTTGTTTTGAGCCGCAATACAAGTTTTCGCGCAGTTTTGAGAGAACAAGTTTTCACCTCTCTCTCGTCTACTCATCGAAGACTTGAAAAATCGATGCTCGTGAATCTTGCTAGTTTCGATCTATAACGATGTATCCCGTTGTTTTGAGCCGGAATACAAGTTTTCGCGCAGTTTTGAGAGAAAAAGTTTGCACCTTTCTCTCGTCTACTCTTCGACGACTTGTAAAATCGATTCTCGTGAATCTTGCTAGTTTCGATATAAAACAATGTATCCCGCTGTTTTTAGCCGGAATACAATTTTTCGCACAGTTCTGACAGAAAACGTTTACACCTTTCTCTCGTCTACTCTTCGACGACTTTAAAATCGATGCTCGTGAATCTTGCTACTTTCGATCTAAAATGATGTATCCTGTTGTTTTGAGCCGGAATACAAGTTTTCGCGCAGTTCTGAGAGAAAAAGTTTGCACCTTTCTCTCGTCTACTCTTCGACGACTTGTAAAATAGTTGCTCGTGAATCTTGCTAGTTTCGATCTAAAGCGACGTATCCATTTGTTTTGAGCCGGAATACAAGTTTTCACGCAGTTCTGAGAGAAAAAGTTTACGCCTTTCTCTCGCCTACTCTTCGACGACTTGTAAAATCGATGCACGTGAATCTTGCTAGTTTCGATGAAAAACGATGTATGCCGTTGTTTTGAGCCAGTATACAATTTTTCGCGCAGTTCTGAGAGAAAATGTTTGCACCTTTCTCTCGTCTACTCTTCGACGACTTGTAAAATCGATGCTCGTGAATCTTGCTAGTTTCAATCTAAAACGATGTATCCCGTTGTTTTGAGCCGGAATACAAGTTTTCGCGCAGTTCTTAGAGAAAATTTTGCATCTTTCTCTCGTCTACTCTTTGACGACATGTAAAATCGATGCTCGTGAATCTTGCTAGTTTCGATCTAAAACAATGTATCCCGTTGTTTTGAGCCGGAATACAAGTTTTCGAGCAGTTCTGAGGGAAAAAGTTTACACCTTTCTCTCGTCTACTCTTCGATGACTTGTAAGATCGATGCTCATGAATCTTGCTAGTTTCGATCTAAAACGATGTATCCCGTTGTTTTCAGCCGAAATACAAGTTTTCGCGCCGTTCGGAGAGAAAAAGTTTACCCCTTTCTCTCGTCTACTCTTCGATGACTTGTAAAATCGATGCTCGTGAATTTCGCTGGTTTCGATCTGAAACGATGTATCCCGCTGTTTTTAGCCGGAATACAAGTTTTCGCACAGTTCTGACAGAAAACGTTTACACCTTTCTCTCGTCTACTCTTCGACGACTATTAAAATCGATGCTCGTGAATCTTGCTACTTTCGATCTAAAATGATGTATCCTGTTGTTTTGAGCCGGAATACAAGTTTTCGCGCAGTTCTGAGAGAAAAAGTTTGCACCTTTCTCTCGTCTACTCTTCGACGACTTGTAAAATAGATGCTCGTGAATCTTGCTAGTTTCGATCTAAAACGATGTATCCATTTCTTTTGAGCCGGAATACAAGTTTTCACGCAGTTCTGAGAGAAAAAGTTTACACCTTTCTCTCGTCTACTCTTCGACGACTTGTAAAATCGATGCTCGTGAATTTTGCTAGTTTCAATGAAAAACGATGTATGCCGTTGTTTTGAGCCGCAATACAAGTTTTCGCGCAGTTTTGAGAGAACAAGTTTTCACCTCTCTCTCGTCTACTCATCGAAGACTTGAAAAATCGATGCTCGTGAATCTTGCTAGTTTCGGTCTATAACGATGTATCCCGTTGTTTTGAGCCGGAATACAAGTTTTCGCGCAGTTTTGAGAGAAAAAGTTTGCACCTTTCTCTCGTCTACTCTTCGACGACTTGTAAAATCGATTCTCGTGAATCTTGCTAGTTTCGATATAAAACTATGTATTCCTTTCTTTTGAGCCAGAATACAAGTTTTCGCGCAGTTCTGAGAGAAAAAGTTTACACCTTTTTTTCGTCTACTCTTCGACGACTTGTAAAATCGATGCTCGTGAATCTAGCTAGTTTCAATTTAAAACGATGTATTCTGTTGTTTTGAGCCGGAATACAAGTTTTCGCGCAGTTCTGAGAGAAAATTTTGCATCTTTCTCTCGTCTACTCTTCGACGACTTGTAAAATCGATGCTCGTGAATCTTGCTAGTTTCGATCTAAAACAATGTATCCCGCTGTTTTTAGCCGGAATACAAGTTTTCGCACAGTTCTGACAGAAAACGTTTACACCTTTCTCTCGTCTACTCTTCGACGACTTTAAAATCGATGCTCGTGAATCTTGCTACTTTCGATCTAAAATGATGTATCCTGTTGTTTTGAGCCGGAATACAAGTTTTCGCGCAGTTCTGAGAGAAAAAGTTTGCACCTTTCTCTCGTCTACTCTTCGACGACTTGTAAAATAGTTGCTCGTGAATCTTGCCAGTTTCGATCTAAAGCGACGTATCCATTTGTTTTGAGCCGAAATACAAGTTTTCACGCAGTTCTGAGAGAAAAAGTTTACGCCTTTCTCTCGCCTACTCTTCGACGACTTGTAAAATCGATGCACGTGAATCTTGCTAGTTTCGATGAAAAACGATGTATGCCGTTGTTTTGAGCCGGTATACAATTTTTCGCGCAGTTCTGAGAGAAAATGTTTGCACCTTTCTCTCGTCTACTCTTTGACGACTTGTAAAATCGATGCTCGTGAATCTTGCTAGTTTCAAACTAAAACGATGTATCCCGTTGTTTTGAGCCGGAATACAAGTTTTCGCGCAGTTCTTAGAGAAAATTTTGCATCTTTCTCTCGTCTACTCTTTGACGACATGTAAAATCGATGCTCGTGAATCTTGCTAGTTTCGATCTAAAACAATGTATCCCGTTGTTTTGAGCCGGAATACAAGTTTTCGAGCAGTTCTGAGGGAAAAAGTTTACACCTTTCTCTCGTCTACTCTTCGATGACTTGTAAGATCGATGCTCATGAATCTTGCTAGTTTCGATCTAAAACGATGTATCCCGTTGTTTTCAGCCGAAATACAAGTTTTCGCGCCGTTCGGAGAGAAAAAGTTTACCCCTTTCTCTCGTCTACTCTTCGATGACTTGTAAAATCGATGCTCGTGAATTTCGCTGGTTTCGATCTGAAACGATGTATCCCGCTGTTTTTAGCCGGAATACAAGTTTTCGCACAGTTCTGACAGAAAACGTTTACACCTTTCTCTCGTCTACTCTTCGACGACTATTAAAATCGATGCTCGTGAATCTTGCTACTTTCGATCTAAAATGATGTATCCTGTTGTTTTGAGCCGGAATACATGTTTTCGCGCAGTTCTGAGAGAAAAAGTTTGCACCTTTCTCTCGTCTACTCTTCGACGACTTGTAAAATAGATGCTCGTGAATCTTGCTAGTTTCGATCTAAAACGATGTATCCATTTCTTTTGAGCCGGAATACAAGTTTTCACGCAGTTCTGAGAGAAAAAGTTTACACCTTTCTCTCGTCTACTCTTCGACGACTTGTAAAATCGATGCTCGTGAATTTTGCTAGTTTCAATGAAAAACGATGTATGCCGTTGTTTTGAGCCGCAATACAAGTTTTCGCGCAGTTTTGAGAGAACAAGTTTTCACCTCTCTCTCGTCTACTCATCGAAGACTTGAAAAATCGATGCTCGTGAATCTTGCTAGTTTCGATCTATAACGATGTATCCCGTTGTTTTGAGCCGGAATACAAGTTTTCGCGCAGTTTTGAGAGAAAAAGTTTGCACCTTTCTCTCGTGTACTCTTCGACGACTTGTAAAATCGATTCTCGTGAATCTTGCTAGTTTCGATATAAAACTATGTATTCCTTTCTTTTGAGCCAGAATACAAGTTTTCGCGCAGTTCTGAGAGAAAAAGTTTACACCTTTTTTTCGTCTACTCTTCGACGACTTGTAAAATCGATGCTCGTGAATCTAGCTAGTTTCAATCTAAAACGATGTATTCTGTTGTTTTGAGCCGGAATACAAGTTTTCGCGCAGTTCTGAGAGAAAATTTTGCATCTTTCTCTCGTCTACTCTTCGACGACTTGTAAAATCGATGCTCGTGAATCTTGCTAGTTTCGATCTAAAACAATGTATCCCGCTGTTTTTAGCCGGAATACAAGTTTTCGCACAGTTCTGACAGAAAACGTTTACACCTTTCTCTCGTCTACTCTTCGACGACTTTAAAATCGATGCTCGTGAATCTTGCTACTTTCGATCTAAAATGATGTATCCTGTTGTTTTGAGCCGGAATACAAGTTTTCGCGCAGTTCTGAGAGAAAAAGTTTGCACCTTTCTCTCGTCTACTCTTCGACGACTTGTAAAATAGTTGCTCGTGATCTTGCTAGTTTCGATCTAAAGCGACGTATCCATTTGTTTTGAGCCGGAATACAAGTTTTCACGCAGTTCTGAGAGAAAAAGTTTACGCCTTTCTCTCGCCTACTCTTTGACGACTTGTAAAATCGATGCACGTGAATCTTGCTAGTTTCGATGAAAAACGATGTATGCCGTTGTTTTGAGCCGGTATACAATTTTTCGCGCAGTTTTGAGAGAAAATGTTTGCACCTTTCTCTCGTCTACTCTTCGACGACTTGTAAAATCGATGCTCGTGAATCTTGCTAGTTTCAATCTAAAACGATGTATCCCGTTGTTTTGAGCCGGAATACAAGTTTTCGCGCAGTTCTTAGAGAAAATTTTGCATCTTTCTCTCGTCTACTCTTTGACGACATGTAAAATCGATGCTCGTGAATCTTGCTAGTTTCGATCTAAAACAATGTATCCCGTTGTTTTGAGCCGGAATACAAGTTTTCGCGCAGTTCTGAGGGAAAAAGTTTACACCTTTCTCTCGTCTACTCTTCGATGACTTGTAAGATCGATGCTCATGAATCTTGCTAGTTTCGATCTAAAACGATGTATCCCGTTGTTTTCAGCCGAAATACAAGTTTTCGCGCCGTTCGGAGAGAAAAAGTTTACCCCTTTCTCTCGTCTACTCTTCGACGACTTGTAAAATCGATGCTCGTGAATTTCGCTAGTTTCGATCTGAAACGATGTATCCCGCTGTTTTTAGCCGGAATACAAGTTTTCGCACAGTTCTGACAGAAAACGTTTACACCTTTCTCTCGTCTACTCTTCGACGACTATTAAAATCGATGCTCGTGAATCTTGCTACTTTTGATCTAAAATGATGTATCCTGTTGTTTTGAGCCGGAATACAAGTTTTCGCGCAGTTCTGAGAGAAAAAGTTTGCACCTTTCTCTCGTCTACTCTTCGACGACTTGTAAAATCGATGCTCGTGAATTTCGCTAGTTTCGATCTGAAACGATGTATCCCGCTGTTTTTAGCCGGAATACAAGTTTTCGCACAGTTCTGACAGAAAACGTTTACACCTTTCTCTCGTCTACTCTTCGACGACTATTAAAATCGATGCTCGTGAATCTTGCTACTTTCGATCTAAAATGATGTATCCTGTTGTTTTGAGCCGGAATACAAGTTTTCATGCAGTTCTGAGAGAAAAAGTTTACACCTTTCTCTCGTCTACTCTTCGACGACTTGTAAAATCGATGCTCGTGAATTTTGCTAGTTTCAATGAAAAACGATGTATGCCGTTGTTTTGAGCCGCAATACAAGTTTTCGCGCAGTTTTGAGAGAACAAGTTTTCACCTCTCTCTCGTCTACTTATCGAAGACTTGAAAAATCGATGCTCGTGAATCTTGCTAGTTTCGATCTATAACGATGTATCCCGTTGTTTTGAGCCGGAATACAAGTTTTCGCGCAGTTTTGAGAGAAAAAGTTTGCACCTTTCTCTCGTCTACTCTTCGACGACTTGTAAAATCGATTCTCGTGAATCTTGCTAGTTTCGATATAAAACTATGTATCCCTTTCTTTTGAGCCAGAATACAAGTTTTCGCGCAGTTCTGAGAGAAAAAGTTTACACCTTTTTTTCGTCTACTCTTCGACGACTTGTAAAATCGATGCTCGTGAATCTAGCTAGTTTCAATCTAAAACGATGTATTCTGTTGTTTTGAGCCGGAATACAAATTTTCGCGCAGTTCTGAGGGAAAAAGGTTACACCTTTCTCTCGTCTACTCTTCGATGACTTGTAAGATCGATGCTCATGAATCTTGCTAGTTTCGTTCTAAAACGATGTATCCCGTTGTTTTCAGCCGAAATACAAGTTTTCGCGCCGTTCGGAGATAAAAAGTTTACCCCTTTCTCTCGTCTACTCTTCGACGACTTGTAAAATTGATGCTCGTGAATTTCGCTAGTTTCGATCTGAAACGATGTATCCCGCTGTTTTTAGCCGGAATACAAGTTTTCGCACAGTTCTGACAGAAAACGTTTACACCTTTCTCTCGTCTACTCTTCGACGACTCTTAAAATCGATGCTCGTGAATCTTGCTACTTTCGATCTAAAATGATGTATCCTGTTGTTTTGAGCCGGAATACAAGTTTTCGCGCAGTTCTGAGAGAAAAAGTTTGCACCTTTCTCTCGTCTACTCTTCGACGACTTGTAAAATAGATGCTCGTGAATCTTGCTAGTTTTGATCTAAAACGATGTATCCATTTCTTTTGAGCCGGAATACAAGTTTTCGCGCAGTTTTGAGAGAAAAAGTTTGCACCTTTCTCTCGTCTACTCTTCGACGACTTGTAAAATCGATTCTCGTGAATCTTGCTAGTTTCGATATAAAACTATGTATCCCTTTCTTTTGAGCCAGAATACAAGTTTTCGCCCAGATCTGAGAGAAAAAGTTTACACCTTTTTTTCGTCTACTCTTCGACGACTTTTAAAATCGATGCTCGTGAATCTAGCTAGTTTCAATCTAAAACGATGTATTCCGTTGTTTTGAGCCGGAATACAAGTTTTCGCGCAGTTCTGAGAGAAAATTTTGCATCTTTCTCTCGTCTACTCTTCGACGACTTGTAAAATCGATGCTCGTGAATCTTGCTAGTTTCGATCTAAAACAATGTATCCCGTTGTTTTGAGCCGGAATACAAGTTTTCGCGCATTTCTGAGGGAAAAAGTTTACACCTTTCTCTCGTCTACTCTTCGATGACTTGTAAAATCGATGCTCGTGAATCTTGCTAGTTTCGATCTAAAACGATGTATCCCTTTGTTTTGAGCCGGAATACAAGTTTTCGCGCAGTTCTGAGAGAAAAAATTTACACCTTTTTTTCGTCTACTCTTCGACGACTTGTAAAATCGATGCTCGTGAATCTTGCTAGTATCGATCTAAAACGATGTATTCTGTTGTTTTGAGCCGGAATACAAGTTTTCGCGCAGTTCTGAGAGAAAATTTTGCATCTTTCTCTCGTCTACTCTTCGACGACTTGTAAAATCGATGCTCGTGAATCTTGCTAGTTTCGATCTAAAACAATGTATCCCGCTGTTTTTAGCCGGAATACAAGTTTTCGCACAGTTCTGACAGAAAACGTTTACACCTTTCTCTCGTCTACTCTTCGACGACTTTAAAATCGATGCTCGTGAATCTTGCTACTTTCGATCTAAAATGATGTATCCTGTTGTTTTGAGCCGGAATACAAGTTTTCGCGCAGTTCTGAGAGAAAAAGTTTGCACCTTTCTCTCGTCTACTCTTCGACGACTTGTAAAATAGATGCTCGTGAATCTTGCTAGTTTCGATCTAAAGCGACGTATCCATTTGTTTTGAGCCGGAATACAAGTTTTCACGCAGTTCTGAGAAAAAAAGTTTACGCCTTTCTCTCGCCTACTCTTCGACGACTTGTAAAATCGATGCACGTGAATCTTGCTAGTTTCGATGAAAAACGATGTATGCCGTTGTTTTGAGCCGGTATACAATTTTTCGCGCAGTTCTGAGAGAAAATGTTTGCACCTTTCTCTCGTCTACTCTTCGACGACTTGTAAAATCGATGCTCGTGAATCTTGCTAGTTTCAATCTAAAACGATGTATCCCGTTGTTTTGAGCCGGAATACAAGTTTTCGCGCAGTTCTTAGAGAAAATTTTGCATCTTTCTCTCGTGTACTCTTTGACGACATGTAAAATCGATGCTCGTGAATCTTGCTAGTTTCGATCTAAAACAATGTATCCCGTTGTTTTGAGCCGGAATACAAGTTTTCGCGCAGTTCTGAGGGAAAAAGTTTACACCTTTCTCTCGTCTACTCTTCGATGACTTGTAAGATCGATGCTCATGAATCTTGCTAGTTTCGTTCTAAAACGATGTATCCCGTTGTTTTCAGCCGAAATACAAGTTTTCGCGCCGTTCGGAGAGAAAAAGTTTACCCCTTTCTCTCGTCTACTCTTCGACGACTTGTAAAATTGATGCTCGTGAATTTCGCTAGTTTCGATCTGAAACGATGTATCCCGCTGTTTTTAGCCGGAATACAAATTTTCGCACAGTTCTGACAGAAAACGTTTACACCTTTCTCTCGTCTACTCTTCGACGACTCTTAAAATCGATGCTCGTGAATCTTGCTACTTTCGATATAAAATGATGTATCCTGTTGTTTTGAGCCGGAATACAAGTTTTCGCGCAGTTCTGAGAGAAAAAGTTTGCACCTTTCTCTCGTCTACTCTTCGACGACTTGTAAAATCGATGCTCGTGAATTTTGCTAGTTTCAATGAAAAACGATGTATGCCGTTGTTTTGAGCCGCAATACAAGTTTTCGCGCAGTTTTGAGAGAACAAGTTTTCACCTCTCTCTCGTCTACTCATCGAAGACTTGAAAAATCGATGCTCGTGAATCTTGCTAGTTTCGATCTATAACGATGTATCCCGTTATTTTCAGCCGGAATACAAGTGTTCGCGCAGTTCTGAGAGAAAAAGTTTACACCTTTCTCTTGTGTACTCTTCGACGACTTGTAAAAACGATGCTCGCGAATTTTGCTTGTTTCGATCTAAAACGATGTATCCCGTTGTTTTGAGCCGGAATACAAGTTTTCGCGCAGTTCTGAGAGAACAAGTTTGCACCTTTCTCTCGTCTACTCTTCGACGACTTGTAAAATTGATACTCGTGAATCTTGCTAGTTTCGATCTAAAACGATGTATCCCGTTGTTTTGAGCCGGAATACAAGTTTTCGCGCAGTTCTGAAAAAAAAAGTTTACACCTTTCTCTCCTCTACTCTTCGACGACTTGTAAAATCGATGCTCGTGAATCTTGCTAGTTTCAATCTAAAACGATGTATCCCGTTGTTTTGAGCCGGAATACAAGTTTTCGCGCAGTTCTGAGAGAAAATTTTGCATCTTTCTCTCGTCTACTCTTCGACGACTTGTAAAATCGATGCTCGTGAATCTTGCTAGTTTCAATCTAAAACAATGTATCCCGTTGTTTTGAGCCGGAATACAAGTTTTCGCGCAGTTCTGAGGGAAAAAGTTTATACCTTTCTCTCGTCTACTCTTCGATGACTTGTAAGATCGATGCTCGTGAATCTTGCGAGTTTCGATCTAAAACGATGTATCCCGTTGTTTTCAGCCGGAATACAAGTTTTCGCGCCGTTCGGAGAGAAAACGTTTACCCCTTACTCTCGTCTACTCTTCGACGACTTGCAAAATCGATGCTCGTGAATTTCGCTAGTTTCGATCTAAAACGATGTATCCCGCTGTTTTTAGCCGGAATACAAGTTTTCGCACAGTTCTGAGAGAAGAAGTTTACACCTCTCTCTCGTCTACTCTTCGAAGACTTGAAAAATCGGTGCTCGTGAATCTTGCTGGTTTCGATCTAAAACGATGTATCCCGTTGTTTTGAGCCGGAATACAAGTTTTGGCGCAGTTCTAAGAGAAAATTTTACACCTTTCTCTCCTCTACTCTTCGACGACTTGTAAAATCGATGCTCGTGATTCTTGCTAGTTTCGATATAAAAGGATGTATCCCTTTGTTTTGAGCCGGAATACAAGTTTTAGCGCAGTTCTGAGAGAAAATATACACCTTTTTTTCGTCTACTCTTCGACGACTTGCAAAATCGATGCTCGTGAATCTTGCTAGTTTCGATCTAAAACGATGTATCCCGTTGTTTTGAGCCGGTATACAATTTTTCGCGCAGTTCTGAGAGAAAAAGTTTGCACCTTTCTCTCGTCTACTCTTCGACGACTTGTAAAATCGATGCTCGTGAATTTTGCTAGTTTCAATGAAAAACGATGTATGCCGTTGTTTTGAGCCGCAATACAAGTTTTCGCGCAGTTTTGAGAGAACAAGTTTTCACCTCTCTCTCGTCTACTCATCGAAGACTTGAAAAATCGATGCTCGTGAATCTTGCTAGTTTCGATCTATAACGATGTATCCCGTTGTTTTCAGCCGGAATACAAGTGTTCGCGCAGTTCTGAGAGAAAAAGTTTACACCTTTCTCTTGTGTACTCTTCGACGACTTGTAAAAACGATGCTCGCGAATTTTGCTTGTTTCGATCTAAAACGATGTATCCCGTTGTTTTGAGCCGGAATACAAGTTTTCGCGCAGTTCTGAGAGAACAAGTTTGCACCTTTCTCTCGTCTACTCTTCGACGACTTGTAAAATTGATACTCGTGAATCTTGCTAGTTTCGATCTAAAACGATGTATCCCGTTGTTTTGAGCCGGAATACAAGTTTTCGCGCAGTTCTGAAAAAAAAAGTTTACACCTTTCTCTCCTCTACTCTTCGACGACTTGTAAAATCGATGCTCGTGAATCTTGCTAGTTTCATTCTAAAACGATGTATCCCGTTGTTTTGAGCCGGAATACAAGTTTTCGCGCAGTTCTGAGAGAAAATTTTGCATCTTTCTCTCGTCTACTCTTCGACGACTTGTAAAATCGATGCTCGTGAATCTTGCTAGTTTCAATCTAAAACAATGTATCCCGTTGTTTTGAGCCGGAATACAAGTTTTCGCGCAGTTCTGAGGGAAAAGGTTTATACCTTTCTCTCGTCTACTCTTCGATGACTTGTAAGATCGATGCTCGTGAATCTTGCGAGTTTCGATCTAAAACGATGTATCCCGTTGTTTTCAGCCGGAATACAAGTTTTCGCGCCGTTCGGAGAGAAAACGTTTACCCCTTACTCTCGTCTACTCTTCGACGACTTGCAAAATCGATGCTCGTGAATTTCGCTAGTTTCGATCTAAAACGATGTATCCCGCTGTTTTTAGCCGGAATACAAGTTTTCGCACAGTTCTGAGAGAAGAAGTTTACACCTCTCTCTCGTCTACTCTTCGAAGACTTGAAAAATCGGTGCTCGTGAATCTTGCTAGTTTCGATCTAAAACGATGTATCCCGTTGTTTTGAGCCGGAATACAAGTTTTGGCGCAGTTCTGAGAGAAAATTTTACACCTTTCTCTCCTCTACTCTTCGACGACTTGTAAAATCGATGCTCGTGATTCTTGCTAGTTTCGATATAAAAGGATGTATCCCTTTGTTTTGAGCCGGAATACAAGTTTTAGCGCAGTTCTGAGAGAAAATATACACCTTTTTTTCGTCTACTCTTCGACGACTTGCAAAATCGATGCTCGTGAATCTTGCTAGTTTCGATCTAAAACGATGTATCCCGTTGTTTTGAGCCGGTATACAATTTTTCGCGCAGTTCTGAGAGAAAAAGTTTGCACCTTTCTCTCGTCTACTCTTCGACGACTCGTAAAATCGATGCTCGTGAATCTTGCTAGTTTCGATCTAAAACGATGTATCCCGTTGTTTTGAGCCGGAATACAAGTTTTCGCGCAGTTCTGAGAGAAAAAGTTTACACCTTTCTCTTGTCTACTCTTCGACGACTTGTAAAAACGATGCTCGTGAATTTTGCTTGTTTCGATCTAAAACGATGTATCCCGTTGTTTTGAGCCGGAATACAAGTTTTCGCGCAGTTCTGCGAGAACAAGTTTGCACCTTTCTCTCGTCTACTCTTCGACGACTTGTAAAATCGATACTCGTGAATCTTGCTAGTTTCGATCTAGAACGATGTATCCCGTTGTTTTGAGCCGGAATACATGTTTTCGCGCAGTTCTGAAAGAAAAAGTTTACACCTTTCTCTCCTCTACTCTTCGACGACCTGTAAAATAGATGCTCGTGATTCTTGCTAGTTTCGATATAAAACGATTTATCCCTTTGTTTTGAGCCGCAATACAAGTTTTCGCGCAGTTCTGAGAGAAAAAATTTACACCTTTTTTTCGTCTATTCTTCGACGACTTGTAAAATCGATGCTCGTGAATCTTGCTAGTTTTGATCTATAACGATGTATCCCGTTGTTTTGAGCCGGAATACAAGTTTTCGCGCAGTTCTGAGAGGAAAAGTTTGCAACTTTCTCTCGTCTACTCTTCGACGACTTGTAAAATCGATGCTCGTGAATCTTGCTAGTTTCGATATAAAACTATGTATCCCTTTCTTTTGAGCCGGAATACAAGTTTTCGCGCAGTTCTGAGAGAAAAAGTTTACACCTTTTTTTCGTCTACTCTTCGACGACTTGTAAAATCGATGCTGGTGAATCTAGCTAGTTTCAATCTAAAACGATGTATCCCGTTGTTTTTAGCCGGAATACAAGTTTTCGCGCAGTTCTGAGAGAAAATTTTGCATCTTTCTCTCGTCTACTCTTCGACGACTTGTAAAATCGATGCTCGTGAATCTTGCTAGTTTCGATCTAAAACAATGTATCCCGTTGTTTTGAGCCGGAATGCAAGTTTTCGCGCAGTTCTGAGGGAAAAAGTTTACACCTTTCTCTCGTTACTCTTCGATGACTTGTAAAATTGATGCTCGTGAATCTTGCTAGTTTCGATCTAAAACGATGTATCCCGTTGTTTTCAGCCGGAATACAAGTTTTCGCGCCGTTCGGAGAGAAAAAGTTTACACCTTTCTCTCGTCTACCCTTCGACGACTTGTAAAATCGATGCTCGTTAATCTTGCTAGTTTCGAACTAAAACGATGCATCCCGTTGTATTGAGCTGGAATACAAGTTTTCGCGCAGTTCTGAGTGAAAAAGTTTACACCTTTTTCTCGTCAACTCTTCAACGGCTTGTAAAATCGATGCTCGCGAATTTTGCTAGTTTCGATCTAAAACGATTTATCCCTTTGTTTTGAGTCGGAATACAAGTTTTCACGCAGTTCTGAGAGAAAAAGTTTACATCTTTCTCTCGTCTACTCTTCGACGACTTGTAAAATAGATGCTCGTGAATCTTGCTAGTTTCGATCTAAAACAATGTATCCCGTTGTTTTGAGCCGGAATACAAATTTTCGCGCAGTTCTGAGGGAAAAAGTTTACACCTTTCTCTCGTCTACTCTTCGATGACTTGTAAAAACGATGCTCGCGAATTTTGCTTGTTTCGATCTAAAACGATGTATCCCGTTGTTTTGAGCCGGAATACAAGTTTTCGCGCAGTTCTGAGAGAACAAGTTTGCACCTTTCTCTCCTCTACTCTTCGACGACTTGTAAAATCGATACTCGTGAATCTTGCTAGTTTCGATCTAAAACGATGTATCCCGTTGTTTTGAGCCGGAATACAAGTTTTCGCGCAGTTCTGAAAAAAAAAGTTTACACCTTTCTCTCCTCTACTCTTCGACGACTTGTAAAATCGATGCTCGTGAATCTTGCTAGTTTCAATCTAAAACGATGTATCCCGTTGTTTTGAGCCAGAATACAAGTTTTCGCGCAGTTCTGAGAGAAAATTTTGCATCTTTCTCTCGTCTACTCTTCGACGACTTGTAAAATCGATGCTCGTGAATCTTGCTAGTTTCGATCTAAAACAATGTATCTCGTTGTTTTGAGCCGGAATACAAGTTTTCGCGCAGTTCTGAGGGAAAAAGTTTACACCTTTCTCTCGTCTACTCTCCGATGACTTGTAAGATCGATGCTCGTGAATCTTGCTAGTTTCGATCTAAAACGATGTATCCCGTTGTTTTCAGCCGAAATACAAGTTTTCGCGCCGTTGGAGAGAAAAAGTTTACCCTTTCTCTCGTCTACTCTTCGACGACTTGTAAAATCGATGCTCGTGAATTTCGCTAGTTTCGATCTAAAACGATGTATCCCGTTGTATTGAGCTGGAATACAAGTTTTGGCGCAGTTCTGAGAGAAAATTTTACACCTTTCTCTCCTCTACTCTTCGACGACTTGTAAAATCGATGCTCGTGATTCTTGCTAGTTTCGATATAAAAGGATGTATCCCTTTGTTTTGAGCCGGAATACAAGTTTTAGCGCACTTCTGAGAGAAAATATACACCTTTTTTTCGTCTACTCTTCGACGACTTGCAAAATCGATGCTCGTGAATCTTGCTAGTTTCGATCTAAAACGATGTATCCCGTTGTTTTGAGCCGGTATACAATTTTTCGCGCAGTTCTGAGAGAAAAAGTTTGCACCTTTCTCTCGTCTACTCTTCGACGACTTGTAAAATCGATGCTCGTGAATTTTGCTAGTTTCAATGAAAAACGATGTATGCCGTTGTTTTGAGCCGCAATACAAGTTTTCGCGCAGTTTTGAGAGAACAAGTTTTCACCTCTCTCTCGTCTACTCATCGAAGACTTGAAAAATCGATGCTCGTGAATCTTGCTAGTTTCGATCTATAACGATGTATCCCGTTGTTTTGAGCCGGAATACAAGTTTTCGCGCAGTTCTGAAAAAAAAGTTTACGCCTTTCTCTCCTCTACTCTTCGACGACTTGTAAAATCGATGCTCGTGAATCTTGCTAGTTTCAATCTAAAACGATGTATCCCGTTGTTTTGAGCCGGAATACAAGTTTTCGCGCAGTTCTGAGAGAAAATTTTGCATCTTTCTCTCGTCTACTCTTCGACGACTTGTAAAATCGATGCTCGTGAATCTTGCTAGTTTCAATCTAAAACAATGTATCCCGTTGTTTTGAGCCGGAATACAAGTTTTCGCGCAGTTCTGAGGGAAAAAGTTTATACCTTTCTCTCGTCTACTCTTCGATGACTTGTAAGATCGATGCTCGTGAATCTTGCGAGTTTCGATCTAAAACGATGTATCCCGTTGTTTTCAGCCGGAATACAAGTTTTCGCGCCGTTCGGAGAGAAAACGTTTACCCCTTACTCTCGTCTACTCTTCGACGACTTGCAAAATCGATGCTCGTGAATTTCGCTAGTTTCGATCTAAAACGATGTATCCCGCTGTTTTTAGCCGGAATACAAGTTTTCGCACAGTTCTGAGAGAAGAAGTTTACACCTCTCTCTCGTCTACTCTTCGAAGACTTGAAAAATCGGTGCTCGTGAATCTTGCTAGTTTCGATCTAAAACGATGTATCCCGTTGTTTTGAGCCGGAATACAAGTTTTGGCGCAGTTCTGAGAGAAAATTTTACACCTTTCTCTCCTCTACTCTTCGACGACTTGTAAAATCGATGCTCGTGATTCTTGCTAGTTTCGATATAAAAGGATGTATCCCTTTGTTTTGAGCCGGAATACAAGTTTTAGCGCAGTTCTGAGAGAAAATATACACCTTTTTTCGTCTACTCTTCGACGACTTGCAAAATCGATGCTCGTGAATCTTGCTAGTTTCGATCTAAAACGATGTATCCCGTTGTTTTGAGCCGGTATACAATTTTTCGCGCAGTTCTGAGAGAAAAAGTTTGCACCTTTCTCTCGTCTACTCTTCGACGACTTGTAAAATCGATGCTCGTGAATCTTGCTAGTTTCGATCTAAAACGATGTATCCCGTTGTTTTGAGCCGGAATACAAGTTTTCGCGCAGTTCTGAGAGAAAAAGTTTACACCTTTCTCTTGTCTACTCTTCGACGACTTGTAAAAACGATGCTCGTGAATTTTGCTTGTTTCGATCTAAAACGATGTATCCCGTTGTTTTGAGCCGGAATACAAGTTTTCGCGCAGTTCTGCGAGAACAAGTTTGCACCTTTCTCTCGTCTACTCTTCGACGACTTGTAAAATCGATACTCGTGAATCTTGCTAGTTTCGATCTAGAACGATGTATCCCGTTGTTTTGAGCCGGAATACATGTTTTCGCGCAGTTCTGAAAGAAAAAGTTTACACCTTTCTCTCCTCTACTCTTCGACGACCTGTAAAATAGATGCTCGTGATTCTTGCTAGTTTCGATATAAAACGATTTATCCCTTTGTTTTGAGCCGCAATACAAGTTTTCGCGCAGTTCTGAGAGAAAAAATTTACACCTTTTTTTCGTCTATTCTTCGACGACTTGTAAAATCGATGCTCGTGAATCTTGCTAGTTTTGATCTATAACGATGTATCCCGTTGTTTTGAGCCGGAATACAAGTTTTCGCGCAGTTCTGAGAGGAAAAGTTTGCAACTTTCTCTCGTCTACTCTTCGACGACTTGTAAAATCGATGCTCGTGAATCTTGCTAGTTTCGATATAAAACTATGTATCCCTTTCTTTTGAGCCGGAATACAAGTTTTCGCGCAGTTCTGAGAGAAAAAGTTTACACCTTTTTTTCGTCTACTCTTCGACGACTTGTAAAATCGATGCTGGTGAATCTAGCTAGTTTCAATCTAAAACGATGTATCCCGTTGTTTTGAGCCGGAATACAAGTTTTCGCGCAGTTCTGAGAGAAAATTTTGCATCTTTCTCTCGTCTACTCTTCGACGACTTGTAAAATCGATGCTCGTGAATCTTGCTAGTTTCGATCTAAAACAATGTATCCCGTTGTTTTGAGCCGGAATGCAAGTTTTCGCGCAGTTCTGAGGGAAAAAGTTTACACCTTTCTCTCGTTACTCTTCGATGACTTGTAAAATTGATGCTCGTGAATCTTGCTAGTTTCGATCTAAAACGATGTATCCCGTTGTTTTCAGCCGGAATACAAGTTTTCGCGCCGTTCGGAGAGAAAAAGTTTACACCTTTCTCTCGTCTACCCTTCGACGACTTGTAAAATCGATGCTCGTTAATCTTGCTAGTTTCGAACTAAAACGATGCATCCCGTTGTATTGAGCTGGAATACAAGTTTTCGCGCAGTTCTGAGTGAAAAAGTTTACACCTTTTTCTCGTCAACTCTTCAACGACTTGTAAAATCGATGCTCGCGAATTTTGCTAGTTTCGATCTAAAACGATTTATCCCTTTGTTTTGAGTCGGAATACAAGTTTTCACGCAGTTCTGAGAGAAAAAGTTTACATCTTTCTCTCGTCTACTCTTCGACGACTTGTAAAATAGATGCTCGTGAATCTTGCTAGTTTCGATCTAAAACAATGTATCCCGTTGTTTTGAGCCGGAATACAAATTTTCGCGCAGTTCTGAGGGAAAAAGTTTACACCTTTCTCTCGTCTACTCTTCGATGACTTGTAAAAACGATGCTCGCGAATTTTGCTTGTTTCGATCTAAAACGATGTATCCCGTTGTTTTGAGCCGGAATACAAGTTTTCGCGCAGTTCTGAGAGAACAAGTTTGCACCTTTCTCTCCTCTACTCTTCGACGACTTGTAAAATCGATACTCGTGAATCTTGCTAGTTTCGATCTAAAACGATGTATCCCGTTGTTTTGAGCCGGAATACAAGTTTTCGCGCAGTTCTGAAAAAAAAAGTTTACACCTTTCTCTCCTCTACTCTTCGACGACTTGTAAAATCGATGCTCGTGAATCTTGCTAGTTTCAATCTAAAACGATGTATCCCGTTGTTTTGAGCCAGAATACAAGTTTTCGCGCAGTTCTGAGAGAAAATTTTGCATCTTTCTCTCGTCTACTCTTCGACGACTTGTAAAATCGATGCTCGTGAATCTTGCTAGTTTCGATCTAAAACAATGTATCTCGTTGTTTTGAGCCGGAATACAAGTTTTCGCGCAGTTCTGAGGGAAAAAGTTTACACCTTTCTCTCGTCTACTCTCCGATGACTTGTAAGATCGATGCTCGTGAATCTTGCTAGTTTCGATCTAAAACGATGTATCCCGTTGTTTTCAGCCGAAATACAAGTTTTCGCGCCGTTGGAGAGAAAAAGTTTACCCTTTCTCTCGTCTACTCTTCGACGACTTGTAAAATCGATGCTCGTGAATTTCGCTAGTTTCGATCTAAAACGATGTATCCCGTTGTATTGAGCTGGAATACAAGTTTTCGCGCAGTTCTGAGTGAAAACGTTTACACCTTTTTCTCGTCAACTCTTCAACGACTTGTAAAATCGATGCTCGTGAATTTTGCTAGTTTCGATCTAAAACGATGTATCCCTTTGTTTTGAGCCGGAATACAAGTTTTCACGCAGTTCTGAGAGAAAAAGTTTACATCTTTCTCTCGTCTACTCTTCGACGACTTGTAAAATCTATGCTCGTGAATCTTGCTAGTTTCGATCTAAAACGATGTATTTCGTTGTTCTGAGCCGTAATCCAAGTTTTCGCGCTGTTCTGAAAGAAAACATTTACACCTTTCTCTCGTCTACTCTTCGACGACTTGTAAAATCGATGCTCGTCAGTTTTTCCTAGTTTCGATCTAAAATGATGTATCCCGTTCTTTTGAGCCGGAATACAAGTTTTCGCGCAGTTCTGAGAGAAAAAATTTACACCTTTTTCTCCTCTACTCTTCGACGACTTGTAAAATCGATCCTCGTGATTCTTGCTAGTTTCGATACAAAACGATGTATACCTTTGTTTTGAGCCGGAATACAAGTTTTCGCGCAGTTCTGAGAGAAAATTTTGCATCTTTCTCTCGTCTACTCTTCGACGACTTGTAAAATCGATGCTCGTGAATCTTGCTAGTTTCGATCTAAAACAATGTATCCCGTTGTTTTGAGCCGGAATGCAAGTTTTCGCGCAGTTCTGAGGGAAAAAGTTTACACCTTTCTCTCGTTACTCTTCGATGACTTGTAAAATTGATGCTCGTGAATCTTGCTAGTTTCGATCTAAAACGATGTATCCCGTTGTTTTCAGCCGGAATACAAGTTTTCGCGCCGTTCGGAGAGAAAAAGTTTACACCTTTCTCTCGTCTACCCTTCGACGACTTGTAAAATCGATGCTCGTTAATCTTGCTAGTTTCGAACTAAAACGATGCATCCCGTTGTATTGAGCTGGAATACAAGTTTTCACGCAGTTCTGAGAGAAAAAGTTTACACCTTTTTTTCGTCTACTCTTCGACGACTTGTAAAATCGATGCTCGTGAATCTTGCTAGTTTCGATCTAAAACGATGTATCCTGTTGTTTTGAGCCGGAATACAAGTTTTCACGCAGTTCTGAGAGAAAAAGTTTACATCTTTCTCTCGTCTACTCTTCGACGACTTGTAAAATAGATGCTCGTGAATCTTGCTAGTTTCGATCTAAAACAATGTATCCCGTTGTTTTGAGCCGGAATACAAATTTTCGCGCAGTTCTGAGGGAAAAAGTTTACACCTTTCTCTCGTCTACTCTTCGATGACTTGTAAAAACGATGCTCGCGAATTTTGCTTGTTTCGATCTAAAACGATGTATCCCGTTGTTTTGAGCCGGAATACAAGTTTTCGCGCAGTTCTGAGAGAACAAGTTTGCACCTTTCTCTCGTCTACTCTTCGACGACTTGTAAAATCGATACTCGTGAATCTTGCTAGTTTCGATCTAAAACGATGTATCCCGTTGTTTTGAGCCGGAATACAAGTTTTCGCGCAGTTCTGAAAAAAAAAGTTTACACCTTTCTCTCTACTCTTCGACGACTTGTAAAATCGATGCTCGTGAATCTTGCTAGTTTCAATCTAAAACGATGTATCCCGTTGTTTTGAGCCAGAATACAAGTTTTCGCGCAGTTCTGAGAGAAAATTTTGCATCTTTCTCTCGTCTACTCTTCGACGAATTGTAAAATCGATGCTCGTGAATCTTGCTAGTTTCGATCTAAAACAATGTATCTCGTTGTTTTGAGCCGGAATACAAGTTTTCGCGCAGTTCTGAGGGAAAAAGTTTACACCTTTCTCTCGTCTACTCTCCGATGACTTGTAAGATCGATGCTCGTGAATCTTGCTAGTTTCGATCTAAAACAATGTATCCCGTTGTTTTCAGCCGGAATACAAGTTTTCGCGCCGTTGGAGAGAAAAAGTTTACCCTTTCTCTCGTCTACTCTTCGACGACTTGTAAAATCGATGCTCGTGAATTTCGCTAGTTTCGATCTAAAACGATGTATCCCGTTGTATTGAGCTGGAATACAAGTTTTCGCGCAGTTCTGAGTGAAAACGTTTACACCTTTTTCTCGTCAACTCTTCAACGACTTGTAAAATCGATGCTCGTGAATTTTGCTAGTTTCGATCTAAAACGATGTATCCCTTTGTTTTGAGCCGGAATACAAGTTTTCACGCAGTTCTGAGAGAAAAAGTTTACATCTTTCTCTCGTCTACTCTTCGACGACTTGTAAAATCTATGCTCGTGAATCTTGCTAGTTTCGATCTAAAACGATGTATTTCGTTGTTCTGAGCCGTAATCCAAGTTTTCGCGCTGTTCTGAAAGAAAACATTTACACCTTTCTCTCGTCTACTCTTCGACGACTTGTAAAATCGATGCTCGTCAGTTTTTCCTAGTTTCGATCTAAAATGATGTATCCCGTTCTTTTGAGCCGGAATACAAGTTTTCGCGCAGTTCTGAGAGAAAAAATTTACACCTTTTTCTCCTCTACTCTTCGACGACTTGTAAAATCGATGCTCGTGAATCTTGCTAGTTTCAATCTAAAACGATGTATCCCGTTGTTTTGAGCCGGAATACAAGTTTTCGCGCAGTTCTGAGAGAAAATTTTGCATCTTTCTCTCGTCTACTTTGCGACGACTTGTAAAATCGATGGTCGTGAATCTTGCTAGTTTCGATCTAAAACAATGTATCCCGTTGTTTTGAGCCGGAATACAAGTTTTCGCGCAGTTCTGAGGGAAAAAGTTTACACCTTTCTCTCGTCTACTCTCCGATGACTTGTAAGATCGATGCTCGTGAATCTTCCTAGTTTCGATCTAAAACGATGTATCCCGTTGTTTTCAGCCGGAATAAAGTTTTCGCGCCGTTCGGAGAGAAAAAGTTTACCCCTTTCTCTCGTCTACTCTTCGACTACTTGTAAAATCGATGCTCGTGAATTTCGCTAGTTTCGATCTAAAACGATATATCCCGCTGTTTTTAGCCGGAATACAAGTTTTCGCACAGTTCTGACAGAAAACGTTTACACCTTTCTCTCGTCTACTCTTCGACGACTCTTAAAATCGATGCTCGTGAATCTTGCTAGTTTCGATCTAAAATGATGTATCCCGTTGTTTTGAGCCAGAATACAAGTTTTCGCGCAGTTCTGAGAGAAAAAATTTACACCTTTCTCTCGTCTACTCTTCGACGATTTGTAAAATCGATGCTCGTGAATCTTGCTAGTTTCGATCTAAAACGATGTATCCTGTTGTTTTGAGCCGGAATACAAGTTTTCGCGAAGTTCTGAGAGAAAAAAAGGTTACACCTTTCTCTCGTCTACTCTTCGACGACATGTAAAATCGATGCACGTTAATCTTGCTAATTTCCATCTAAAACGATGTATCCCGTTGTATTGAGCTGGAATACAAGTTTTCGCGCAGTTCTGAGTGAAAACGTTTACACCTTTTTCTCGTCAACTCTTCAACGACTTGTAAAATCGATGCTCGTGAATTTTGCTAGTTTCGATCTAAAACGATGTATCCCTTTGTTTTGAGCCGGAATACAAGTTTTCACGCAGTTCTGAGAGAAAAAGTTTACATCTTTCTCTCGTCTACTCTTCGACGACTTGTAAATACTATGCTCGTGAATCTTGCTAGTTTCGATCTAAAACGATGTATTCCGTTGTTCTGAGCCGTAATACAAGTTTTCGCGCTGTTCTGAAAGAAAACGTTTACACCTTTCTCTCGTCTACTCTTCGACGACTTGTAAAATCGATCCTCGTGATTCTTGCTAGTTTCGATACAAAACGATGTATCCCTTTGTTTTGAGCCGGAATACAAGTTTTAGCGCAGTTCTGAGAGAAAAAATTTACACCTTTTTTTCGTCTACTCTTCGACGACTTGTAAAATCGATGCTCGTGAATCTTGCTAGTTTCAATCTAAAACGATGTATCCCGTTGTTTTGAGCCGGAATACAAGTTTTCGCGCAGTTCTGAGAGAAAATTTTGCATCTTTCTCTCGTCTACTCTTTGACGACATGTAAAATTGATGCTCGTGAATCTTGCTAGTTTCGATCTAAAACAATGTATCCCGTTGTTTTGAGCCGGAATACAAGTTTTCACGCAGTTCTGAGAGAAAAAGTTTACACCTTTCTCTCGTCTACTCTTCGACGACTTGTAAAATCGATGCTCGTGAATTTTGCTAGTTTCGATGAGAAACGATGTATGCCGTTGTTTTGAGCCGCAATACAAGTTTTCGTGCAGTTTTGAGAGAACAAGTTTTCACCTCTCTCTCGTCTACTCATCGAAGACTTGAAAAATCGATGCTCGTGAATCTAGCTAGTTTCAATCTAAAACGATGTATCCCGTTGTTTTGAGCCGGAATACAAGTTTTCGCGCAGTTCTGAGATAAAATTTTGCAGCTTTCTCTCGTCTACTCTTCGACGACTTGTAAAATCGATGCTCGTGAATCTTGCTAGTTTCGATCAAAAACAATGTATCCCGTTGTTTTGAGCCGGAATACAAGTTTTCGCGCAGTTCTGAGGGAAAAAGTTTACACCTTTCTCTCGTCTACTCTTCGATGACTTGTAAAATCGATGCTCGTGAATCTTGCTAGTTTCGATCTAAAACAATGTATCCCGTTGTTTTGAGCCGGAATACAAGTTTTCGCGCAGTTCTGAGGGAAAAAGTTTACACCTTTCTCATGTCTACGCTCCGATGACTTGTAAGATTGATGCTCGTGAATCTTGCTAGTTTCGATCTAAAACAATGTATACCGTTGTTTTCAGCCGGAATACAAGTTTTCGCGCCGTTCGGAGAGAAAAAGTTTACCCCTTTCTCTCGTCTACTCTTCGACGACTTGTAAAATCGATGCTCGTGAATTTCGCTAGCTTCGATCTAAAACGATGTATCCCGCTGTTTTTAGCCGGAATACAAGTTTTCGCACAGTTCTGACAGAAAACGTTTACACCTTTCTCTCGTCTACTCTTCGACGACTCTTAAAATCGATGCTCGTGAATCTTGCTAGTTTCGATCTAAAATGATGTATCCCGTTGTTTTGAGCCAGAATACAAGTTTTCGCGCAGTTCTGAGAGAAAAAATTTACACCTTTCTCTCGTCTACTCTTCGACGATTTGTAAAATCGATGCTCGTGAATCTTGCTAGTTTCGATCTAAAACGATGTATCCTGTTGTTTTGAGCCGGAATACAAGTTTTCGCGCAGTTCTGAGAGAAAAAAAGGTTACACCTTTCTCTCGTCTACTCTTCGACGACATGTAAAATCGATGCTCGTTAATCTTGCTAATTTCGAGCTAAAACGATGTATCCCGTTGTATTGAGCTGGAATACAAGTTTTCGCGCAGTTCTGAGTGAAAACGTTTACACCTTTTTCTCGTCAACTCTTCAACGACTTGTAAAATCGATGCTCGTGAATTTTGCTAGTTTCGATCTAAAACGATGTATCCCTTTGTTTTGAGCCGGACTGCAAGTTTTCACGCAGTCCTGAGAGAAAAAGTTTACATCTTTCTCTCGTCTACTCTTCGACGACTTGTAAAATCTATGCTCGTGAATCTTGCTAGTTTCGATCTAAAACGATGTATTCCGTTGTTCTGAGCCGTAATACAAGTTTTCGCGCTGTTCTGAAAGAAAACGTTTACACCTTTCTGTCGTCTACTCTTCGACGACTTGTAAAATCGATGCTCGTCAGTTTTTCTAGTTTCGATCTAAAACGATGTATCCCGTTCTTTTGAGCCGGAATACAAGTTTTCGCGCAGTTCTGAGAGAAAAAATTTACACCTTTCTCTCCTCTACTCTTCGACGACTTGTAAAATCGATCCTCGTGATTCTTGCTAGTTTCGATACAAAACGATGTATCCCTTTGTTTTGAGCCGGAATACAAGTTTTAGCGCAGTTCTGAGAGAAAACATTTACACCTTTTTTTCGTCTACTCTTCGACGACTTGTAAAATCGATGCTCGTGAATCTTGCTAGTTTCAATCTAAAACGATGTATCCCGTTGTTTTGAGCCGGAATACAAGTTTTCGCGCAGTTCTGAGAGAAAAAGTTTACACCTTTTTTTCGTCTACTCTTCGACGACTTGTAAAATGATGCTCGTGAATCCAGCTAGTTTCAATCTAAAACGATGTATCCCGTTGTTTTGAGCCGGAATACAAGTTTTCGCGCAGTTTTGAGAGAAAAAGTTTGCACCTTTCTCTCGTCTACTCTTCGACGACTTGTAAAATCGATGCTCGTGAATCTTGCTAGTTTCGATCTAAAATAATGTATCCCGTTGTTTTGAGCCGGAATACAAGTTTTCGCGCAGTTCTGAGGGAAAAAGTTTACACCTTTTTTTCGTCTACTCTTCGACGACTTGTAAAATCGATGCTCGTGAATCTAGCTAGTTTCAATCTAAAACGATGTATCCCGTTGTTTTGAGCCGGAATACAAGTTTTCGCGCCGTTCGGAGAGAAAAAGTTTACCCCTTTCTCTCGTCTACTCTTCGACGACTTGTAAAATCGATGCTCGTGAATTTCGCTAGTTTCGATCTAAAACGATATATCCCGCTGTTTTTAGCCGGAATACAAGTTTTCGCACAGTTCTGACAGAAAACGTTTACACCTTTCTCTCGTCTACTCTTCGACGACTCTTAAAATCGATGCTCGTGAATCTTGCTAGTTTCGATCTAAAATGATGTATCCCGTTGTTTTGAGCCAGAATACAAGTTTTCGCGCAGTTCTGAGAGAAAAAATTTACACCTTTCTCTCGTCTACTCTTCGACGATTTGTAAAATCGATGCTCGTGAATCTTGCTAGTTTCGATCTAAAACGATGTATCCTGTTGTTTTGAGCCGGAATACAAGTTTTCGCGAAGTTCTGAGAGAAACAAAGGTTACACCTTTCTCTCGTCTACTCTTCGACGACATGTAAAATCGATGCACGTTAATCTTGCTAATTTCGATCTAAAACGATGTATCCCGTTGTATTGAGCTGGAATACAAGTTTTCGCGCAGTTCTGAGTGAAAACGTTTACACCTTTTTCTCGTCAACTCTTCAACGACTTGTAAAATCGATGCTCGTGAATTTTGCTAGTTTCGATCTAAAACGATGTATCCCTTTGTTTTGAGCCGGAATACAAGTTTTCACGCAGTTCTGAGAGAAAAAGTTTACATCTTTCTCTCGTCTACTCTTCGACGACTTGTAAATACTATGCTCGTGAATCTTGCTAGTTTCGATCTAAAACGATGTATTCCGTTGTTCTGAGCCGTAATACAAGTTTTCGCGCTGTTCTGAAAGAAAACGTTTACACCTTTCTCTCGTCTACTCTTCGACGACTTGTAAAATCGATCCTCGTGATTCTTGCTAGTTTCGATACAAAACGATGTATCCCTTTGTTTTGAGCCGGAATACAAGTTTTAGCGCAGTTCTGAGAGAAAAAATTTACACCTTTTTTTCGTCTACTCTTCGACGACTTGTAAAATCGATGCTCGTGAATCTTGCTAGTTTCAATCTAAAACGATGTATCCCGTTGTTTTGAGCCGGAATACAAGTTTTCGCGCAGTTCTGAGAGAAAATTTTGCATCTTTCTCTCGTCTACTCTTTGACGACATGTAAAATTGATGCTCGTGAATCTTGCTAGTTTCGATCTAAAACAATGTATCCCGTTGTTTTGAGCCGGAATACAAGTTTTCACGCAGTTCTGAGAGAAAAAGTTTACACCTTTCTCTCGTCTACTCTTCGACGACTTGTAAAATCGATGCTCGTGAATTTTGCTAGTTTCGATGAGAAACGATGTATGCCGTTGTTTTGAGCCGCAATACAAGTTTTCGTGCAGTTTTGAGAGAACAAGTTTTCACCTCTCTCTCGTCTACTCATCGAAGACTTGAAAAATCGATGCTCGTGAATCTAGCTAGTTTCAATCTAAAACGATGTATCCCGTTGTTTTGAGCCGGAATACAAGTTTTCGCGCAGTTCTGAGATAAAATTTTGCAGCTTTCTCTCGTCTACTCTTCGACGACTTGTAAAATCGATGCTCGTGAATCTTGCTAGTTTCGATCAAAAACAATGTATCCCGTTGTTTTGAGCCGGAATACAAGTTTTCGCGCAGTTCTGAGGGAAAAAGTTTACACCTTTCTCTCGTCTACTCTTCGATGACTTGTAAAATCGATGCTCGTGAATCTTGCTAGTTTCGATCTAAAACAATGTATCCCGTTGTTTTGAGCCGGAATACAAGTTTTCGCGCAGTTCTGAGGGAAAAAGTTTACACCTTTCTCATGTCTACGCTCCGATGACTTGTAAGATTGATGCTCGTGAATCTTGCTAGTTTCGATCTAAAACAATGTATACCGTTGTTTTCAGCCGGAATACAAGTTTTCGCGCCGTTCGGAGAGAAAAAGTTTACCCCTTTCTCTCGTCTACTCTTCGACGACTTGTAAAATCGATGCTCGTGAATTTCGCTAGCTTCGATCTAAAACGATGTATCCCGCTGTTTTTAGCCGGAATACAAGTTTTCGCACAGTTCTGACAGAAAACGTTTACACCTTTCTCTCGTCTACTCTTCGACGACTCTTAAAATCGATGCTCGTGAATCTTGCTAGTTTCGATCTAAAATGATGTATCCCGTTGTTTTGAGCCAGAATACAAGTTTTCGCGCAGTTCTGAGAGAAAAAATTTACACCTTTCTCTCGTCTACTCTTCGACGATTTGTAAAATCGATGCTCGTGAATCTTGCTAGTTTCGATCTAAAACGATGTATCCTGTTGTTTTGAGCCGGAATACAAGTTTTCGCGCAGTTCTGAGAGAAAAAAAGGTTACACCTTTCTCTCGTCTACTCTTCGACGACATGTAAAATCGATGCTCGTTAATCTTGCTAATTTCGATCTAAAACGATGTATCCCGTTGTATTGAGCTGGAATACAAGTTTTCGCGCAGTTCTGAGTGAAAACGTTTACACCTTTTTCTCGTCAACTCTTCAACGACTTGTAAAATCGATGCTCGTGAATTTTGCTAGTTTCGATCTAAAACGATGTATCCCTTTGTTTTGAGCCGGACTGCAAGTTTTCACGCAGTCCTGAGAGAAAAAGTTTACATCTTTCTCTCGTCTACTCTTCGACGACTTGTAAAATCTATGCTCGTGAATCTTGCTAGTTTCGATCTAAAACGATGTATTCCGTTGTTCTGAGCCGTAATACAAGTTTTCGCGCTGTTCTGAAAGAAAACGTTTACACCTTTCTGTCGTCTACTCTTCGACGACTTGTAAAATCGATGCTCGTCAGTTTTTCTAGTTTCGATCTAAAACGATGTATCCCGTTCTTTTGAGCCGGAATACAAGTTTTCGCGCAGTTCTGAGAGAAAAAATTTACACCTTTCTCTCCTCTACTCTTCGACGACTTGTAAAATCGATCCTCGTGATTCTTGCTAGTTTCGATACAAAACGATGTATCCCTTTGTTTTGAGCCGGAATACAAGTTTTAGCGCAGTTCTGAGAGAAAACATTTACACCTTTTTTTCGTCTACTCTTCGACGACTTGTAAAATCGATGCTCGTGAATCTTGCTAGTTTCAATCTAAAACGATGTATCCCGTTGTTTTGAGCCGGAATACAAGTTTTCGCGCAGTTCTGAGAGAAAAAGTTTACACCTTTTTTTCGTCTACTCTTCGACGACTTGTAAAATGATGCTCGTGAATCCAGCTAGTTTCAATCTAAAACGATGTATCCCGTTGTTTTGAGCCGGAATACAAGTTTTCGCGCAGTTTTGAGAGAAAAAGTTTGCACCTTTCTCTCGTCTACTCTTCGACGACTTGTAAAATCGATGCTCGTGAATCTTGCTAGTTTCGATCTAAAATAATGTATCCCGTTGTTTTGAGCCGGAATACAAGTTTTCGCGCAGTTCTGAGGGAAAAAGTTTACACCTTTTTTTCGTCTACTCTTCGACGACTTGTAAAATCGATGCTCGTGAATCTAGCTAGTTTCAATCTAAAACGATGTATCCCGTTGTTTTGAGCCGGAATACAAGTTTTCGCGCCGTTCGGAGAGAAAAAGTTTACCCCTTTCTCTCGTCTACTCTTCGACGACTTGTAAAATCGATGCTCGTGAATTTCGCTAGTTTCGATCTGAAACGATGTATCCCGCTGTTTTTAGCCGGAATACAAGTTTTCGCACAGTTCTGACAGAAAACGTTTACACCTTTCTCTCGTCTACTCTGCGACGACTCTTAAAATCGATGCTCGTGAATCTTGCTAGTTTCGATCTAAAATGATGTATCCCGTTGTTTTGAGCCAGAATACAAGTTTTCGCGCAGTTCTGAGAGAAAAAATTTACACCTTTCTCTCGTCTACTCTTCGACGATTTGTAAAATCGATGCTCGTGAATCTTGCTAGTTTCGATCTAAAACGATGTATCCTGTTGTTTTGAGCCGGAATACAAGTTTTCGCGCAGTTCTGAGAGAAAAAAAGGTTACACCTTTCTCTCGTCTACTCTTCGACGACATGTAAAATCGATGCTCGTTAATCTTGCTAATTTCGATCTAAAACGATGTATCCCGTTGTATTGAGCTGGAATACAAGTTTTCGCGCAGTTCTGAGTGAAAACGTTTACACCTTTTTCTCGTCAACTCTTCAACGACTTGTAAAATCGATGCTCGTGAATTTTGCTAGTTTCGATCTAAAACGATGTATCCCTTTGTTTTGAGCCGGACTGCAAGTTTTCACGCAGTCCTGAGAGAAAAAGTTTACATCTTTCTCTCGTCTACTCTTCGACGACTTGTAAAATCTATGCTCGTGAATCTTGCTAGTTTCGATCTAAAACGATGTATTCCGTTGTTCTGAGCCGTAATACAAGTTTTCGCGCTGTTCTGAAAGAAAACGTTTACACCTTTCTGTCGTCTACTCTTCGACGACTTGTAAAATCGATGCTCGTCAGTTTTTCTAGTTTCGATCTAAAACGATGTATCCCGTTCTTTTGAGCCGGAATACAAGTTTTCGCGCAGTTCTGAGAGAAAAAATTTACACCTTTCTCTCCTCTACTCTTCGACGACTTGTAAAATCGATCCTCGTGATTCTTGCTAGTTTCGATACAAAACGATGTATCCCTTTGTTTTGAGCCGGAATACAAGTTTTAGCGCAGTTCTGAGAGAAAACATTTACACCTTTTTTTCGTCTACTCTTCGACGACTTGTAAAATCGATGCTCGTGAATCTTGCTAGTTTCAATCTAAAACGATGTATCCCGTTGTTTTGAGCCGGAATACAAGTTTTCGCGCAGTTCTGAGAGAAAAAGTTTACACCTTTTTTTCGTCTACTCTTCGACGACTTGTAAAATGATGCTCGTGAATCCAGCTAGTTTCAATCTAAAACGATGTATCCCGTTGTTTTGAGCCGGAATACAAGTTTTCGCGCAGTTTTGAGAGAAAAAGTTTGCACCTTTCTCTCGTCTACTCTTCGACGACTTGTAAAATCGATGCTCGTGAATCTTGCTAGTTTCGATCTAAAATAATGTATCCCGTTGTTTTGAGCCGGAATACAAGTTTTCGCGCAGTTCTGAGGGAAAAAGTTTACACCTTTTTTTCGTCTACTCTTCGACGACTTGTAAAATCGATGCTCGTGAATCTAGCTAGTTTCAATCTAAAACGATGTATCCCGTTGTTTTGAGCCGGAATACAAGTTTTCGCGCCGTTCGGAGAGAAAAAGTTTACCCCTTTCTCTCGTCTACTCTTCGACGACTTGTAAAATCGATGCTCGTGAATTTCGCTAGTTTCGATCTGAAACGATGTATCCCGCTGTTTTTAGCCGGAATACAAGTTTTCGCACAGTTCTGACAGAAAACGTTTACACCTTTCTCTCGTCTACTCTGCGACGACTCTTAAAATCGATGCTCGTGAATCTTGCTACTTTCGATCTAAAACGATGTATCCATTTCTTTTGAGCCGGAATACAAGTTTTCACGCAGTTCTGAGAGAAAAAGTTTACACCTTTCTCTCGTCTACTCTTCGACGACTTGTAAAATCGATGCTCGTGAATTTTGCTAGTTTCGATGAAAAACGATGTATGCCGTTGTTTTGAGCCGGAATACAAGTTTTCGCGCAGTTTTGAGAGAACAACTTTTCACCTCTCTCTCGTCTACTCATCGAAGACTTGAAAAATCGATGCTCGTGAATCTTGCTAGTTTCGATCTATAACGATGTATCCCGTTGTTTTGAGCCGGAATACAAGTTTTCGCGCACTTTTGAGAGAAAAAGTTTGCACCTTTCTCTCGTCTACTCTTCGACGACTTGTAAAATCGATTCTCGTGAATCTTGTTAGTTTCGATATAAAACTATGTATCCCTTTCTTTTGAGCCGGAATACAAGTTTTCGCGCAGTTCTGAGAGAAAAAGTTTACACCTTTTTTTCGTCTACTCTTCGACGACTTGTAAAATGATGCTCGTGAATCCAGCTAGTTTCAATCTAAAACGATGTATCCCGTTGTTTTGAGCCGGAATACAAGTTTTCGCGCAGTTTTGAGAGAAAAAGTTTGCACCTTTCTCTCGTCTACTCTTCGACGACTTGTAAAATCGATGCTCGTGAATCTTGCTAGTTTCGATCTAAAACAATGTATCCCGTTGTTTTGAGCCGGAATACAAGTTTTCGCGCAGTTCTGAGGGAAAAAGTTTACACCTTTTTTTCGTCTACTCTTCGACGACTTGTAAAATCGATGCTCGTGAATCTAGCTAGTTTCAATCTAAAACGATGTATCCCGTTGTTTTGAGCCGGAATACAAGTTTTCGCGCAGTTCTGAGATAAAATTTTGCAGCTTTCTCTCGTCTACTCTTCGACGACTTGTAAAATCGATGCTCGTGAATCTTGCTAGTTTCGATCAAAAACAATGTATCCCGTTGTTTTGAGCCGGAATACAAGTTTTCGCGCAGTTCTGAGGGAAAAAGTTTACACCTTTCTCTCGTCTACTCTTCGATGACTTGTAAAATCGATGCTCGTCAATCTAGCTAGTTTCAATCTAAAACGATGTATCCCGTTGTTTTGAGCCGGAATACAAGTTTTCGCGCAGTTCTGAGAGAAAATTTTGCATCTTTCTCTCGTCTACTCTTCGACGACTTGTAAAATCGATGCTCGTGAATCTTGCTAGTTTCGATCTAAAACAATGTATCCCGTTGTTTTGAGCCGGAATACAAGTTTTCGCGCAGTTCTGAGGGAAAAAGTTTACACCTTTCTCATGTCTACGCTCCGATGACTTGTAAGATCGATGCTCGTGAATCTTGCTAGTTTCGATCTAAAACAATGTATACCGTTGTTTTCAGCCGGAATACAAGTTTTCGCGCCGTTCGGAGAGAAAAAGTTTACCCCTTTCTCTCGTCTACTCTTCGACGACTTGTAAAATCGATGCTCGTGAATTTCGCTAGCTTCGATCTAAAACGATGTATCCCGCTGTTTTTAGCCGGAATACAAGTTTTCGCACAGTTCTGACAGAAAACGTTTACACCTTTCTCTCGTCTACTCTTCGACGACTCTTAAAATCGATGCTCGTGAATCTTGCTAGTTTCGATCTAAAATGATGTATCCCGTTGTTTTGAGCCAGAATACAAGTTTTCGCGCAGTTCTGAGAGAAAAAATTTACACCTTTGTCTCGTCTACTCTTGACGATTTGTAAAATCGATGCTCGTGAATCTTGCTAGTTTCGATCTAAAACGATGTATCCTGTTGTTTTGAGCCGGAATACAAGTTTTCGCGCAGTTCTGAGAGAAAAAAAGGTTACACCTTTCTCTCGTCTACTCTTCGACGACATGTAAAATCGATGCTCGTTAATCTTGCTAATTTCGATCTAAAACGATGTATCCCGTTGTATTGAGCTGGAATACAAGTTTTCGCGCAGTTCTGAGAGAAAAAATTTACACCTTTCTCTGGTGTACTCTTCGACGACTTGTAAAAACGATGCTCGTGAATTTTGCTTGTTTCGATCTAAAACGATGTATCCCGTTGTTTTGAGCCGGAATACAAGTTTTCGCACAGATCTGAGAGAAGAAGTTTGCACCTTTTTCTCGTCAACTCTTCAACGACTTGTAAAATCGATGCTCGTGAATTTTGCTAGTTTCGAGCTAAGACGATGTATCCCTTTATTTTGAGCCGGAATACAAGTTTTCACGCAGTTCTGAGAGAAAAAGTTTACATCTTTCTCTCGTCTACTCTTCGACGCTTTGTAAAATCTATGCTCGTGAATCTTGCTAGTTTCGATCTAAAACGATGTATTCCGTTGTTCTGAGCCGTAATACAAGTTTTCGCGCTGTTCTGAGAGAAAACGTTTACACCTTTCTCTCGTCTACTCTTCGACGACTTGTAAAATCGATGCTCCTCAATTTTTTTTAGTTTCGATCTAAAACGATGTATCCCGTTCTTTTGAGCCGGAATACAAGTTTTAGCGCAGTTCTGAGAGAAAAAAATTACACCTTTTGTTCGTCTACTCTTCGACGACTTGCAAAATTGATGCTCCTCAATTTTTTTTAGTTTCGATCTAAAACGATGTATCCCGTTGTTTTGAGCCGGAATACAAGTTTTCGCGCAGTTTTGAGAGAAAACGTTTACACCTTTCTCTCGTCTACTCTTCGACGACTTGTAAAAACGATGCTCGTGAATTGTGATTGTTTCGATCTAAAACGATGTATCCCGTTGTTTTGAGCCGGAATACATGTTTTCGCGCAGTTCTGAGAAAAAGTTTACCTTTCTCTCCTCTACTCTTCGACGACTTGTAAAATCGATGCTCGTGATTCTTGCTAGTTTCGATATAAAACGATGTATCCCTTTGTTTTGAGCCGGAATACAAGTTTTCGCGCAGTTCTGAGAGAAAAAGTTTACACCTTTCTCTCGTCTACTCTTCGACGACTTGTAAAATCGATGCTCGTGAATTTTGCTAGTTTCAATGAAAAACGATGTATGCCGTTGTTTTGAGCCGCAATACAAGTTTTCGCGCAGTTTTGAGAGAACAAGTTTTCACCTCTCTCTCGTCTACTCTTCGACGACTTGCAAAATTGATGCTCGTGAATCTTGCTAGTTTCGATCTAAAACGATGTATCCCGTTGTTTTGAGCTGGAGTACAAGTTTTCGCGCAGTTCTGAGAGAAAAAGTTTGCACCTTTCGCTCGTCTACTATTCGACGACTTGTAAAATCGATGCTCGTGAATCTTGCTAGTTTCGATTTAAAACAATGTATCCCGTTGTTTTGAGCCGGAATACAAGTTTTCGCGAAGTTCTGAGAGAAAACGTTTACACTTTTCTCTCGTCTACTCTTCGACGACTTGTAAAAACGATGCTCGTGAATTTTGATTGTTTCGATCTAAAACGATGTATCCCGTTGTTTTGAGCCGGAATACATGTTTTCGCGCAGTTCTGAGAGAAAAAAATTACACCTTTTTTTCGTCTACTCTTCGACGACTTGTAAAATCGATGCTCGTGAATCTTGCTAGTTTCGATCTATAACAATGTATCCCGTTGTTTTGAGCCGGAATACAAGTTTTCGCGCAGTTCTGAGAGAAAAAGTTTACACCTTTCTCTCCTCTACTCTTCGACGACTTGTAAAATCGATTCTCGTGATTCTTGCTAGTTTCGATATAAAACGATGTATCCCTTTCTTTTGAGCCGGAATACAAGTTTTCGCGCAGTTCTGAGAGAAAACGTTTACACTTTTCTCTCGTCTACTCTTCGACGACTTGTAAAAACGATGCTCGTGAATTTTGATTGTTTCGATCTAAAACGATGTATCCCGTTGTTTTGAGCCGGAATACATGTTTTCGCGCAGTTCTGAGAGAAAAAAATTACACCTTTTTTTCGTCTACTCTTCGACGACTTGTAAAATCGATGCTTGTGAATCTTGCTAGTTTCGATCTATAACAATGTATCCGGTTGTTTTGAGCCGGAATACAAGTTTTCGCGCAGTTCTCAGAGAAAAAGTTTACACCTTTCTCTCCTCTACTCTTCGACGACTTGTAAAATCGATTCTCGTGATTCTTGCTAGTTTCGATATAAAACGATGTATCCCTTTCTTTTGAGCCGGAATACAAGTTTTCGCGCAGTTCTGAGAGAAAAAATTTACACCTTTCTCTGGTGTACTCTTCGACGACTTGTAAAAACGATGCTCGTGAATTTTGCTTGTTTCGATCTAAAACGATGTATCCCGTTGTTTTGAGCCGGAATACAAGTTTTCGCACAGATCTGAGAGAAGAAGTTTGCACCTTTCTCTCGTCTACTCTTCGACGACTTGTAAAATTGATGCTCGTGAATCTTGCTAGTTTCGATCTAAAACGATGTATCCCGTTGTTTTGAGCAGGAATACAAGTTTTAGCGCAGTTCTGAGAGAAAAAGTTTACACCTTTCTCTCCTCTACTCTTCGACGACTTGTAAAATCGATGTTCGTGATTCTTGCTAGTTTCAATATAAAACGATGTATCCCTTTCTTTTGAACCGGAATAGAAGTTTTCGCGCAGTTCTGAGAGAAAAAATTTTCAACTTTTTTTCGTCTACTCTTCGACGACTTGTAAAATCGATGCTCGTGAATCTTGCTAGTTTCGATCTAAAACGATGTATCCCGTTGTTTTGAGCCGGAATAGAAGTTTTCGCGCAGTTCTGAGAGAAAAAGTTTGCACCTTTCTCTCGTCTACTCTTCGACGACTTGTAAAATAGATGCTCGTGAATCTTGCTAGTTTCGATCTAAAACGATGTATCCATTTGTTTTGAGCTGGAATACATGTTTTCACGCAGTTCTTAGAGAAAAAATTTACACCTTTTTTTCATTTACTCTTCGACGACATGTAAAATCGATGCTCGTGAATCTTGCTAGTTTCGATCTAAAACGATGAATCCCGTTGTTTTGAGCCGGAATACAAGTTTTCGCGCAATTCTGAGAGAAAACATTTAGACCTTTTTTTCATCTACTCTTCGACGACTTGTAAAATCGATGCTCGTGAATCTTGCTAGTTTTGATCAAAAACGATGTATCCCGTTGTTTTGAGCCGGAATACAAGTTTTCGCGCAGTTCTGAGAGAAAAAGTTTGCACCTTTCTCTCGTCTACTCTTCGACGACTTGTAAAATCGATGCTCGTGAATCTTGCTAGTTTCAATCTAAATTGATGTATCCTGTTGTATTGAAACGGAATACAAGTTTTCGCGCAGTTCAGAGAGAAAAAGTATACACCTTTTTTTCGTCTACTCTTCGACGAGTTGTAAAATCGATGCTCGTGAATTTTTCCTAGTTTCGATCTAAAACGATGTATCCGGTTGTTTTGAGCCGGAATACAAGTTTTCGCGCAGTTCTGAGAGAAAAAATTTACACCTTTCTCTCGTCTACTCTTCGACGATTTGTAAAATCGATGCTCGTGAATCTTGCTAGTTTTGATCTAAAACGATGTATCCTGTTGTTCTGAGCCGGAATACATGTTTTCGCGCAGTTCTGAGAGAAAAAGATTACACCTTTCTCTCCTCTACTCTTCGACGACTTGTAAAATCGATGCTTGTGATTCTTGCTAGTTTCAATATAAAACGATGTATCCCGTTGTTTTGAGCCGGAATACAAGTTTTAGCGCAGTTCTGAGAGAAAATATTTACATCTTTTGTTCGTCTACTCTTCGACGACTTGTAAAATTGATGCTCGTGAATCTTGCTAGTTTCGATCTAAAACGATGTATCCCGTTGTTTTGAGCCGGAATACAAGTTTTCGCGCAGTTCTGAGAGAAAAAGTTTGCACCTTTCTCTCGTGTACTCTTCGACGACTTGTAAAATCGATGCTCGTGAATCTTGCTAGTTTCGATTTAAACGATGTATCCTGTTGTTTTGATTCGGAATACATGTTTTCGCGCAGTTCTGAGAGAAAAAGTTTACACCTTTCTCTCCTCTACTCTTCGACGACTTGTAAAATCGATGCTCGTGATTTTTGCTAGTTTCGATATAAAACGACGTATCCCTTTGTTTTGAGCCGGAATACAAGTTTTCGCGCAGTTCTGAGAGAAAAAGATTACACCTTTCTCTCCTCTACTCTTCGACGACTTGTAAAATCGATGCTTGTGATTCTTGCTAGTTTCAATATAAAACGATGTATCCCGTTGTTTTGAGCCGGAATACAAGTTTTAGCGCAGTTCTGAGAGAAAATATTTACACCTTTTGTTCGTCTACTCTTCGACGACTTGTAAAATTGATGCTCGTGAATCTTGCTAGTTTCGATCTAAAACGATGTATCCCGTTGTTTTGAGCCGGAATACAAGTTTTCGCGCAGTTCTGAGAGAAAAAATTTACACCTTTCTCTCGTCAACTCTTCAGCGACTTGTAAAATCGATGCTCGTGAATCTTGCTAGTTTCGATCTAAAACGATGCATTCCTTTGTTGTGAGCCGGAATACAAGTTTTCACGCAGTTCTGAGAGAAAAAGTTTACACCTTTCTCTCCTCTACTCTTCGACGACTTGTAAAAACGATGCTCGTGAATTTTGATTGTTTCGATCTAAAACGATGTATCCCGTTGTTTTGAGCCGGAGTACATGTTTTCGCGCAGTTCTGAGAGAAAAAGTTTACCTTTCTCTCCTCTACTCTTCGACGACTTGTAAAATCGATGCTCGTGATTCTTGCTGGTTTCGATATAAAACGATGTATCCCTTTGTTTTGAGCCGGAATACAAGTTCTCGCGCAGTTCTGAGAGAAAAAAATTACACCTTTTTTTCGTCTACTCTTCGACGACTTGTAAAATCGATGCTCGTGAATCTTGCTAGTTTCGATCTATAACAATGTATCCCGTTGTTTTGAGCCGGAATACAAGTTTTCGCGCAGTTCTGAGAGAAAAAGTTTACACCTTTCTCTCCACTACTGTTCGACGACTTGTAAAATCGATGCTCGTGATTCTTGCTAGTTTCGATATAAAACAATGTATCCCTTTCTTTTGAGCCGGAATACAAGTTTTCGCGCAGTTCTGAGAGAAAAAATTTACACCTTTCTCTCGTCTACTCTTCGACGACTTGTAAAAACGATGCTCGTGAATTTTGCTTGTTTCGATCTTAAACAATGTATCCCGTTGTTTTGAGCCGGAATACAAGTTTTCGCTCAGATCTGAGAGAAGTTTGCACCTTTCTCTCGTCTACTCTTCGACGACTTGTAAAATCGATGCTCGTGAATCTTGCTAGTTTCGATCTAAAACGATGTATCCCGTTGTTTTGAGCCGGAATACAAGTTCTAGCGCAGTTCTGAGAGAAAAAGTTTACACCTTTCTCTCCTCTACTCTTCGACGACTTGTAAAATCGATGCTCGTGATTCTTGCTAGTTTCGATATAAAACGATGTATCTCTTTCTTTTGAACCGGAATACACGTTTTCGCAAAGTTCTGAAAGAAAAAATTTACAACTTTTTTCGTCTACTCTTCGACGACTTGTAAAATCGATGCTCGTGAATCTTGCTAGTTTCGAACTAAAACGATGTATCCCGTTGTTTTGAGCCGGAATAGAAGTTTTCGCGCAGTTCTGAGAGAAAAAGTTTGCACCTTTCTCTCGTCTACTCTTCGACGACTTGTAAAATAGATGCTCGTGAATCTTGCTAGTTTCGATCTAAAACGATGTATCCATTTGTTTTGAGCTGGAATACAAGTTTTCACGCAGTTCTGAGAGAAAACATTTACACCTTTTTTTCATTTATTTTTCGACGACTTGTAAAATCGATGCTCGTGAATCTTGCTAGTTTCGATCTAAAACGATGAATCCCGTTGTTTTGAGCCGGAATACAAGTTTTCGCGCAGTTCTGAGAGCAAACATTTACACCTTTTTTTCATCTACTCTTCGACGACTTGTAAAATCGATGCTCGTGAATCTTGCTAGTTTCGATCTAAAACGATGTATGCCGTTGTTTTGAGCCGGAATACAAGTTTTCGCGCAGTTCTGAGAGAAAAAGTTTGCACCTTTCTCTCGTCTACTCTTCGACGACTTGTAAAACCGATGCTCGTGAATCTTGCTAGTTTCGATCTAAAACGATGTTTCCTGTTGTATTGAAACGAAATACAAGTTTTCGCGCAGTTCAGAGAGAAAAAGTATACAGCTTTTTTTCGTCTACTCTTCGATGACTTGTAAAATCGATGCTCGTGAATTTTTCCTAGTTTCGATCTAAAACGATGTATCCGGTTGTTTTGAGCCGGAATACAAGTTTTCGCGCAGTTCTGAGAGAAAAAATTTACACCTTTCTCTCGTCTACTCTTCGACGATTTGTAAAATTGATGCTCGTGAATCTTGCTAGTTTCGATCTAAAACGATGTATCCTGTTGTTCTGAGCCGGAATACATGTTTTCGCGCAGTTCTGAGAGAAAAAGTTTACACCTTTCTCTCCTCTACTCTTCGACGACTTGTAAAATCGATGCTTGTGATTCTTGCTAGTTTCGATATAAAACGATGTATCCCGTTGTTTTGAGCCGGAATACAAGTTTTAGCGCAGTTCTGAGAGAAAATATTTACACCTTTTGTTCGTCTACTCTTCGACGACTTGTAAAATCGATGCTCGTGAATCTTGCTAGTTTCGATCTAAAACGATGTATTCCGTTGTTTTGAGCCGGAATGCAAGTTTTCGCGCAGTTCTGAGAGAAAAAGTTTGCAGCTTTCTCTCGTCAACTCTTCGGCGACTTGTAAAATCGATGCTCGTGAATCTTGCTAGTTTCGATCTAAAACGATGCATTCCTTTGTTTTGAGCCGGAATACAAGTTTTCGCGCAGCTCTGAGAGAAAACATTTACACATTTTTTTCATCTATTCTTCGACGACTTGTAAAATCAATGTTCGTGAATCTTGCTAGTTTCGATCTAAAACGATGTATCCCGTTGTTTTGAGCCGGAATACAAGTTTTCGCGCAGTTCTGAGGGAAAAGGTTGCACCTTTTTCTCGTCTACTCTTCGACGACTTGTAAAATCGATGCTCCTGAATCTTGCTAGTTTCGATCTAAAACGATGAATCCCGTTGTTGTGAGTCGCAATACAAGTTTTCGTGCAGTTCTGAGAGAGAACATTTACACCTTTTTTTCATCTACTCTTCGACGATTTGTAAAATCGATGTTCGTGAATCTTGCTAGTTTCGATCTAAAACGATGTATCCCTTTGTTTTGAGCCGGAATACAAGTTTTCGCGCAGTTCTGAGAGAAAAAATTTACACCTTTCTCTCGTCTACTCTTCGACGATTTGTAAAATCGATGCTTGTGATTCTTGCTAGTTTCGATATAAAACGATGTATCCCGTTGTTTTGAGCCGGAATACAAGTTTTAGCGCAGTTCTGAGAGAAAATATTTACACCTTTTGTTCGTCTACTCTTCGACGACTTGTAAAATCGATGCTCGTGAATCTTGCTAGTTTCGATCTAAAACGATGTATTCCGTTGTTTTGAGCCGGAATGCAAGTTTTCGCGCAGTTCTGAGAGAAAAAGTTTGCAGCTTTCTCTCGTCAACTCTTCGGCGACTTGTAAAATCGATGCTCGTGAATCTTGCTAGTTTCGATCTAAAACGATGCATTCCTTTGTTTTGAGCCGGAATACAAGTTTTCGCGCAGCTCTGAGAGAAAACATTTACACATTTTTTTCATCTATTCTTCGACGACTTGTAAAATCAATGTTCGTGAATCTTGCTAGTTTCGATCTAAAACGATGTATCCCGTTGTTTTGAGCCGGAATACAAGTTTTCGCGCAGTTCTGAGGGAAAAGGTTGCACCTTTTTCTCGTCTACTCTTCGACGACTTGTAAAATCGATGCTCCTGAATCTTGCTAGTTTCGATCTAAAACGATGAATCCCGTTGTTGTGAGTCGCAATACAAGTTTTCGTGCAGTTCTGAGAGAGAACATTTACACCTTTTTTTCATCTACTCTTCGACGATTTGTAAAATCGATGTTCGTGAATCTTGCTAGTTTCGATCTAAAACGATGTATCCCTTTGTTTTGAGCCGGAATACAAGTTTTCGCGCAGTTCTGAGAGAAAAAATTTACACCTTTCTCTCGTCTACTCTTCGACGATTTGTAAAATCGATGCTCGTGAATCTTGCTAGTTTTGATCTAAAACGATGTATCCGGTTGTTCTGAGCCGGAATACAAGTTTTCACGCAGTTCTGAGAGAAAAAGTTTACACCTTTCTCTCCTCTACTCTTCGACGACTTGTAAAATCGATCCTCGTGATTCTTGCTAGTTTCGATACAAAACGATGTATCCCTTTGTTTTGAGCCGGAATACAAGTTTTAGCGCAGTTCTGAGAGAAAAAATTTACACCTTTTGTTCGTCTACTCTTCGACGACTTGCAAAATTGATGCTCGTGAATCTTGCTAGTTTCGATCTAAAACGATGTATCCCGTTGTTTTGAGCTGGAATACAAGTTTTCGCGCAGTTCTGAGAGAAAAAGTTTGCACCTTTCTCTCGTCTACTATTCGACGACTTGTAAAATCGATGCTCGTGAATCTTGCTAGTTTCGATCTAAAACGATGTATCCCGTTGTTTTGAGCAGGAATACAAGATTTCGCGCAGTTCTGAGAGAAAAAGTTTACACCTTTCTCTCGTCTACTCTTCGACGACTTGTAAAAACGATGCTCGTGAATTTTGATTGTTTCGATCTAAAACGATGTATCCCGTTGTTTTGAGCCGGAGTACATGTTTTCGCGCAGTTCTGAGAGAAAAAGTTTACCTTTCTCTCCTCTACTCTTCGACGACTTGTAAAATCGATGCTCGTGATTCTTGCTAGTTTCGATATAAAACGATGTATCCCTTTGTTTTGAGCCGGAATACAAGTTCTCGCGCAGTTCTGAGAGAAAAAAATTACACCTTTTTTTCGTCTACTCTTCGACGACTTGTAAAATCGATGCTCGTGAATCTTTTTAGTTTCGATCTATAACAATGTATCCCGTTGTTTTGAGCCGGAATACAAGTTTTCGCGCAGTTCTGAGAGAAAAAGTTTACACCTTTCTCTCCACTACTCTTCGACGACTTGTAAAATCGATGCTCGTGATTCTTGCTAGTTTCGATATAAAACAATGTATCCCTTTCTTTTGAGCCGGAATACAAGTTTTCGCGCAGTTCTGAGAGAAAAAATTTACACCTTTCTCTCGTCTACTCTTCGACGACTTGTAAAAACGATGCTCGTGAATTTTGCTTGTTTCGATCTAAAACAATGTATCCCGTTGTTTTGAGCCGGAATACAAGTTTTCGCTCTGATCTGAGAGAAGTTTGCACCTTTCTCTCCTCTACTCTTCGACGACTTGTAAAATCGATGCTCGTGATTCTTGCTAGTTTCGATATAAAACGATGTATCCCTTTCTTTTGAACCGGAATACAAGTTTTCGCAAAGTTCTGAAAGAAAAAATTTACAACTTTTTTTCGTCTACTCTTCGACGACTTGTAAAATCGATGCTCGTGAATCTTGCTAGTTTCGATCTAAAACGATGTATCCCGTTGTTTTGAGCCGGAATAGAAGTTTTCGCGCAGTTCTGAGAGAAAAAGTTTGCACCTTTCTCTCGTCTACTCTTCGACGACTTGTAAAATAGATGCTCGTGAATCTTGCTAGTTTCGATCTAAAACGATGTATCCATTTGTTTTGAGCTGGAATACAAGTTTTCACGCAGTTCTGAGAGAAAACATTTACACCTTTTTTTCATTTATTTTTCGACGACTTGTAAAATCGATGCTCGTGAATCTTGCTAGTTTCGATCTAAAACGATGAATCCCGTTGTTTTGAGCCGAAATACAAGTTTTCGCGCAGTTCTGAGAGAAAACATTTACACCTTTTTTTCATCTACTCTTCGACGACTTGTAAAATCGATGCTCGTGAATCTTGCTAGTTTCGATCTAAAACGATGTATCCCGTTGTTTTGAGCCGGAATACAAGTTTTCACGCAGTTCAGAGAGAAAAAGTATACACCTTTTTTTCGTCTACTCTTCGATGACTTGTAAAATCGATGCTCGTGAATTTTTCCTAGTTTCGATCTAAAACGATGTATCCGGTTGTTTTGAGCCGGAATACAAGTTTTCGCGCAGTTCTGAGAGAAAAAATTTACACCTTTCTCTCCTCTACTCTTCGACGACTTGTAAAATCGATGCTTGTGATTCTTGCTAGTTTCGATATAAAACGATGTATCCCGTTGTTTTGATCCGGAATACAAGTTTTAGCGCAGTTCTGAGAGAAAATATTTACACCTTTTGTTCGTCTACTCTTCGACGACTTGTAAAATCGATGCTCGTGAATCTTGCTAGTTTCGATCTAAAACGATGTATCCCGTTGTTTTGAGCCGGAATGCAAGTTTTCGCGCAGTTCTGAGAGAAAAAGTTTGCACCTTTCTCTCGTCAACTCTTCGGCGACTTGTAAAATCGATGCTCGTGAATCTTGCTAGTTTCGATCTAAAACGATGCATTCCTTTGTTTTGAGCCGGAATACAAGTTTTCGCGCAGCTCTGAGAGAAAACATTTACACATTTTTTTCATCTACTCTTCGACGACTTGTAAAATCGATGTTCGTGAATCTTGCTAGTTTCGATCTAAAACGATGTATCCCGTTGTTTTGAGACGGAATACAAGTTTTCGCGCAGTTCTGAGGGAAAAGGTTGCACCTTTTTCTCGTCTACTCTTCGACGACTTTTAAAATCGATGCTCCTGAATCTTGCTAGTTTCGATCTAAAACGATGAATCCCGTTGTTGTGAGCCGCAATACAAGTTTTCGTGCAGTTCTGAGAGAGAACATTTACACCTTTTTTTCATCTACTCTTCGACGACTTGTAAAATCGATGTTCGTGAATCTTGCTAGTTTCGATCTAAAACGATGAATCCCGTTGTTTTGAGCCGCTTGCTAGTTTCGATCTAAAACGATGAATCCCGTTGTTTTGAGCCGGAATACAAGTTTTCGCGCAGTTCTCAGGGAAAAGGTTGCACCTTTCTCTCATCTACTCTTCGACGACTTGTAAAATCGATGCTCGTGAATCTTGCTAGTTTCGATTTAAAACGATGTATCCCGTTGTTTTGAGCCGGAATACAAGTTTTCGCGCAGTTCTGAGAGAAAATGTTTGCACCTTTCTCTCGTCTACTCTTCGACGTCTTGTAAAATCGATGCTCGTGAATCTTGTTAGTTTCGATCTAAAACGATGTATCCCGTTGTTTTGAGCCGGAATACAAGATTTCGCGCAGTTCTGAGAGAAAAAGTTTACACCTTTCTCTCGTCTACTCTTCGACGACTTGTAAAAACGATGCTCGTGAATTTTGATTGTTTCGATCTAAAACGATGTATCCCGTTGTTTTGAGCCGGAGTACATGTTTTCGCGCAGTTCTGAGAGAAAAAGTTTACCTTTCTCTCCTCTACTCTTCGACGACTTGTAAAATCGATGCTCGTGATTCTTGCTAGTTTCGATATAAAACGATGTATCCCTTTCTTTTGAACCGGAATACAAGTTTTCGCAAAGTTCTGAAAGAAAAAATTTACAACTTTTTTTCGTCTACTCTTCGACGACTTGTAAAATCGATGCTCGTGAATCTTGCTAGTTTCGATCTAAAACGATGTATCCCGTTGTTTTGAGCCGGAATAGAAGTTTTCGCGCAGTTCTGAGAGAAAAAGTTTGCACCTTTCTCTCGTCTACTCTTCGACGACTTGTAAAATAGATGCTCGTGAATCTTGCTAGTTTCGATCTAAAACGATGTATCCATTTGTTTTGAGCTGGAATACAAGTTTTCACGCAGTTCTGAGAGAAAACATTTACACCTTTTTTTCATTTATTTTTCGACGACTTGTAAAATCGATGCTCGTGAATCTTGCTACTTTCGATCTAAAACGATGAATCCCGTTGTTTTGAGCCGGAATACAAGTTTTCGCGCAGTTCTGAGAGAAAACATTTACACCTTTTTTTCATCTACTCTTCGACGACTTGTAAAATCGATGCTCGTGAATCTTGCTAGTTTCGATCTAAAACGATGTATCCCGTTGTTTTGAGCCGGAATACAAGTTTTCGCGCAGTTCTGAGAGAAAAAGTTTGCACCTTTCTCTCGTCTACTCTTCGACGACTTGTAAAACCGATGCTCGTGAATCTTGCTAGTTTCGATCTAAAACGATGTTTCCTGTAGTATTGAAACGGAATACAAGTTTTCGCGCAGTTCAGAGAGAAAAAGTATGCACCTTTTTTTCGTCTACTCTTCGATGACTTGTAAAATCGATGCTCGTGAATTTTTCCTAGTTTCGATCTAAAACGACGTATCCGGTTGTTTTGAGCCGGAATACAAGTTTTCGCGCAGTTCTGAGAGAAAAAATTTACACCTTTCTCTCGTCTACTCTTCGACGATTTGTAAAATCGATGCTCGTGAATCTTGCTAGTTTCGATCTAAAACGATGTATCCTGTTGTTCTGAGCCGGAATACATGTTTTCGCGCAGTTCTGAGAGAAAAAGTTTATACCTTTCTCTCCTCTACTCTTCGACGACTTGTAAAATCGATGCTTGTGATTCTTGCTAGTTTCGATATAAAACGATGTATCCCGTTGTTTTGAGCCGGAATACAAGTTTTAGCGCAGTTCTGAGAGAAAATATTTACACCTTTTGTTCGTCTACTCTTCGACGACTTGCAAAATCGATGCTCGTGAATCTTGCTAGTTTCGATCTAAAACGATGTATCCCGTTGTTTTGAGCCGGAATGCAAGTTTTCGCGCAGTTCTGAGAGAAAAAGTTTGCACCTTTCTCTCGTCAACTCTTCGGCGACTTGTAAAATCGATGCTCGTGAATCTTGCTAGTTTCGATCTAAAACGATGCATTCCTTTGTCTTGAGCCGGAATACAAGTTTTCGCGCAGCTCTGAGAGAAAACATTTACACATTTTTTTCATCTACTCTTCGACGACTTGTAAAATCGATGTTCGTGAATCTTGCTAGTTTCGATCTAAAACGATGTATCCCGTTGTTTTGAGCCGGAATACAAGTTTTCGCGCAGTTCTGAGGGAAAAGGTTGCACCTTTTTCTCGTCTACTCTTCGACGACTTGTAAAATCGTTGCTCCTGAATCTTGCTAGTTTCGATCTAAAACGATGAATCCCCGTTGTTGTGAGCCGCAATACAAGTTTTCGTGCAGTTCTGAGAGAGAACATTTACACCTTTTTTTCATCTACTCTTCGACGACTTGTAAAATCGATGTTCGTGAATCTTGCTAGTTTCGATCTAAAACGATGTATCCCGTTGTTTTGAGCCGGAATACAAGTTTTCGCGCAGTTCTGAGAGAAAAAGTTTGCACCTTTCTCTCGTCTACTCTTCGACGTCTTGTAAAATCGATGCTCGTGAATCTTGTTAGTTTCGATCTAAAACGATGTATCCCGTTGTTTTGAGCCGGAATACAAGTTTTAGCGCAGTTCTGAGGGAAAAGGTTGCACCTTTTTCTCGTCTACTCTTCGACGACTTGTAAAATCGTTGCTCCTGAATCTTGCTAGTTTCGATCTAAAACGATGAATCCCCGTTGTTGTGAGCCGCAATACAAGTTTTCGTGCAGTTCTGAGAGAGAACATTTACACCTTTTTTTCATCTACTCTTCGACGACTTGTAAAATCGATGTTCGTGAATCTTGCTAGTTTCGATCTAAAACGATGTATCCCGTTGTTTTGAGCCGGAATACAAGTTTTCGCGCAGTTCTGAGAGAAAAAGTTTGCACCTTTCTCTCGTCTACTCTTCGACGTCTTGTAAAATCGATGCTCGTGAATCTTGTTAGTTTCGATCTAAAACGATGTATCCCGTTGTTTTGAGCCGGAATACAAGTTTTAGCGCAGTTCTGAGAGAAAATGTTTACACCTTTCTCTCGTCTACTCTTCGACGACTTGTAAAATCGATGCTCGTGAATCTGGCTAGTTTCGATCTAAAACAATGTATCTCGTTGTTTTGAGCCGGAAGACAAGTTTTCGCGCAGTTCTGAGAGAAAAAATTTACACCTTTCTCTCGTCTACTCTTCGACGACTTGTAAAAACGATGCTCGTGAATTTTGCTTGTTTCGATCTAAAACAATGTATCCCGTTGTTTTGAGCCGGAATACAAGTTTTCGCTCAGATCTGAGAGAAGTTTGCACCTTTGTCTCGTCTACTCTTCGACGACTTGTAAAATCGATGCTCGTGAATCTTGCTAGTTTCGATCTAAAACGATGTATCCCGTTGTTTTGAGCCGGAATACAAGTTCTAGCGCAGTTCTGAGAGAAAAAGTTTACACCTTTCTCTCCTCTACTCTTCGACGACTTGTAGAATCGATGCTCGTGATTCTTGCTAGTTTCGATATAAAACGATGTATCCCTTTCTTTTGAACCGGAATACAAGTTTTCGCAAAGTTCTGAAAGAAAAAATTTACTACATTTTTCGTCTACTCTTCGACGACTTGTAAAATCGATGCTCGTGAATCTTGCTAGTTTCGATCTAAAACGATGTATCCCGTTGTTTTGAGCCGGAATAGAAGTTTTCGCGCAGTTCTGAGAGAAAAAGTTTGCACCTTTCTCTCGTCTACTCTTCGACGACTTGTAAAATAGATGCTCGTGAATCTTGCTAGTTTCGATCTAAAACGATGTATCCATTTGTTTTGAGCTGGAATACAAGTTTTCACGCAGTTCTGAGAGAAAACATTTACACCTTTTTTTCATTTATTTTTCGACGACTTGTAAAATCGATGCTCGTGAATCTTGCTAGTTTCGATCTAAAACGATGAATCCCGTTGTTTTGAGCCGGAATACAAGTTTTCGCGCAGTTCTGAGAGAAAACATTTACACCTTGTTTTCATCTACTCTTCGACGACTTGTAAAATCGATGCTCGTGAATCTTGCTAGTTTCGATCTAAAACGATGTATCCCGTTGTTTTGAGCCGGAATACAAGTTTTCGCGCAGTTCTGAGAGAAAAAGTTTGCACCTTTCTCTCGTCTACTCTTCGACGACTTGTAAAACCGATGCTCGTGAATCTTGCTAGTTTCGATCTAAAACGATGTCTCCTGTTGTATTGAAACGGAATACAAGTTTTCACGCAGTTCAGAGAGAAAAAGTATACACCTTTTTTTCGTCTACTCTACGATGACTTGTAAAATCGATGCTCGTGAATTTTTCCTAGTTTCGATCTAAAACGATGTATCCGGTTGTTTTGAGCCGGAATACAAGTTTTCGCGCAGTTCTGAGAGAAAAAATTTACACCTTTCTCTCCTCTACTCTTCGACGACTTGTAAAATCGATGCTTGTGATTTTTGCTAGTTTCGATATAAAACGATGTATCCCGTTGTTTTGATCCGGAATACAAGTTTTAGCGCAGTTCTGAGAGAAAATATTTACACCTTTTGTTCGTCTACTCTTCGACGACTTGTAAAATCGATGCTCGTGAATCTTGCTAGTTTCGATCTAAAACGATGTATCCCGTTGTTTTGAGCCGGAATGCAAGTTTTCGCGCAGTTCTGAGAGAAAAAGTTTGCACCTTTCTCTCGTCAACTCTTCGGCGACTTGTAAAATCGATGCTCGTGAATCTTGCTAGTTTCGGTCTAAAACGATGCATTCCTTTGTTTTGAGCCGGAATACAAGTTTTCGCGCAGCTCTGAGAGAAAACATTTACACATTTTTTTCATCTACTCTTCGACGACTTGTAAAATCGATGTTCGTGAATCTGGCTAGTTTCGATCTAAAACAATGTATCTCGTTGTTTTGAGCCGGAAGACAAGTTTTCGCGCAGTTCTGAGAGAAAAAATTTACACCTTTCTCTCGTCTACTCTTCGACGACTTGTAAAAACGATGCTCGTGAATTTTGCTTGTTTCGATCTAAAACAATGTGTCCCGTTGTTTTGAGCCGGAAGACAAGTTTTCGCGCAGTTCTGAGAGAAAAAATTTACACCTTTCTCTCGTCTACTCTTCGACGACTTGTAAAAACGATGCTCGTGAATTTTGCTTGTTTCGATCTAAAACAATGTATCCCGTTGTTTTGAGCCGGAATACAAGTTTTCGCTCAGATCTGAGAGAAGTTTGCACCTTTGTCTCGTCTACTCTTCGACGACTTGTAAAATCGATGCTCGTGAATCTTGCTAGTTTCGATCTAAAACGATGTATCCCGTTGTTTTGAGCCGGAATACAAGTTCTAGCGCAGTTCTGAGAGAAAAAGTTTACACCTTTCTCTCCTCTACTCTTCGACGACTTGTAGAATCGATGCTCGTGATTCTTGCTAGTTTCGATATAAAACGATGTATCCCTTTCTTTTGAACCGGAATACAAGTTTTCGCAAAGTTCTGAAAGAAAAAATTTACAACATTTTTCGTCTACTCTTCGACGACTTGTAAAATCGATGCTCGTGAATCTGGCTAGTTTCGATCTAAAACAATGTATCTCGTTGTTTTGAGCCGGAAGACAAGTTTTCGCGCAGTTCTGAGAGAAAAAATTTACACCTTTCTCTCGTCTACTCTTCGACGACTTGTAAAAACGATGCTCGTGAATTTTGCTTGTTTCGATCTAAAACAATGTATCCCGTTGTTTTGAGCCGGAATACAAGTTTTCGCTCAGATCTGAGAGAAGTTTGCACCTTTGTCTCGTCTACTCTTCGACGACTTGTAAAATCGATGCTCGTGAATCTTGCTAGTTTCGATCTAAAACGATGTATCCCGTTGTTTTGAGCCGGAATACAAGTTCTAGCGCAGTTCTGAGAGAAAAAGTTTACACCTTTCTCTCCTCTACTCTTCGACGACTTGTAGAATCGATGCTCGTGATTCTTGCTAGTTTCGATATAAAACGATGTATCCCTTTCTTTTGAACCGGAATACAAGTTTTCGCAAAGTTCTGAAAGAAAAAATTTACAACATTTTTCGTCTACTCTTCGACGACTTGTAAAATCGATGCTCGTGAATCTTGCTAGTTTCGATCTAAAACGATGTATCCCGTTGTTTTGAGCCGGAATAGAAGTTTTCGCGCAGTTCTGAGAGAAAAAGTTTGCACCTTTCTCTCGTCTACTCTTCGACGACTTGTAAAATAGATGCTCGTGAATCTTGCTAGTTTCGATCTAAAACGATGTATCCATTTGTTTTGAGCTGGAATACAAGTTTTCACGCAGTTCTGAGAGAAAACATTTACACCTTTTTTTCATTTATTTTTCGACGACTTGTAAAATCGATGCTCGTGAATCTTGCTAGTTTCGATCTAAACGATGTATCCCCGTTGTTTTGAGCCGAAATACATGTTTTCGCGCAGTTCTGAGAGAAAAAGTTTACACCTTTTTCTCGTCTACTCTTCGACTTGTAAAATCCATGCTCGTGAATCTTGCTAGTTTCGATCTAAAACGATGTATCCCGTTCTTTGAGCCGGAATACAAGTTTTCGCGCAGTTCTGAGAGAAAAAGTTTGCACCTTTCTCGTCTACTCTTCGACGACTTGTAAAATCGATGCTCGTGAATCTTGCTAGTTTCGATCTAAAACGATGTATCCCGTTCTTTTGAGCCGGAATACAAGTTTTCGCGCAGTTCTGAGAGAAAAAGTTTGCACCTTTCTCTCATCTACTCTTCGACAACTTGTAAAATCGATGCTCGTGAATCTTGCTAGTTTCGATCTAAAACAATGTATCCCGTTGTTTTGAGCCGGAATACAAGTTTTCGCGCAGTTCTGAGAGAAAAAGTTTGCACCTTTCTCTCGTCTACTCTTCGACGTCTTGTAAAATCGATTCTCGTGAATCTTGTTAGTTTCGATCTAAAACGATGTATCCCGTTGTTTTGAGCCGGAATACAAGTTTTAGCGCAGTTCTGAGAGAAAATGTTTACACCTTTCTCTCGTCTACTCTTCGATGACTTGTAAAATTGATGCTCGTGAATCTGGCTAGTTTCGATCTAAAACGATGTATCTCGTTGTTTTGAGCCGGAATACAAGTTTTCGCGCGGTTCTGAGAGAAACAATTTACACCTTTTTTTCATCTACTCTTCAACGACTTGTAAACTCGATGCTCGTGAATATTGCTAGTTTCGATCTAAAACGATGAATCCCGTTGTTTTGAGCCGGAATACAAGTTTTCCCGCAGTTCTGAGAGAAAAAATTTGCACCTTTTTTTCCTCTACTCTTCGACGACTTGTAAAAACGATGCTCGTGAATCTTGCTAGTTTCGATCTAAAACGATGTATCCCGTTGTTTTGAGCTGGAATACAAGTTTTCGAGCAGTTCTGAGAGAAAAAGTTTGCACCTTTTCTCGTCTACTATTCGACGACTTGTAAAATCGATGCTCGTGAATCTTGCTAGTTTCGATCTAAAACGATGTATCCTGTTGTTTTGAGCCGGAATACAAGATTTCGCGCAGTTCTGAGAGAAAAAGTTTACACCTTTCTCTCGTCTACTCTTCGACGACTTGTAAAAACGATGCTCGTGAATTTTGATTGTTTCGATCTAAAACGATGTATCCCGTTGTTTTGAGCCGGAGTACATGTTTTCGCGCAGTTCTGAGAGAAAAAGTTTACCTTTCTCTCCTCTACTCTTCGAAGACTTGTAAAATCGATGCTCGTGATTCTTGCTAGTTTCGATATAAAACGATGTATCCCTTTGTTTTGAGCCGGAATACAAGTTCTCGCGCAGTTCTGAGAGAAAAAAATTACACCTTTTTTTCGTCTACTCTTCGACGACTTGTAAAATTGATGCTCGTGAATCTTGCTAGTTTCGATCTATAACAATGTATCCCGTTGTTTTGAGCCGGAATACAAGTTTTCGTGCAGTTCTGAGAGAAAAAGTTTACACCTTTCCACTACTCTTCGACGACTTGTAAAATCGATGCTCGCGATTCTTGCTAGTTTCGATATAAAACGATGTATCCCTTTCTTTTGAACCGGAATACAAGTGTTCGCAAAGTTCTGAAAGAAAAAATTTACAACTTTTTTTCGTCTACTCTTCGACGACTTGTAAAATCGATGCTCGTGAATCTTGCTAGTTTCGATCTAAAACGATGTATCCCGTTGTTTTGAGCCGGAATAGAAGTTTTCGCGCAGTTCTGAGAGAAAAAGTTTGCACCTTTCTCTCGTCTACTCTTCGACGACTTGTAAAATAGATGCTCGTGAATCTTGCTAGTTTCGATCTAAAACGATGTATCCATTTGTTTTGAGCTGGAATACAAGTTTTCACGCAGTTCTGAGAGAAAACATTTACACCTTTTTTTCATTTATTTTTCGACGACTTGTAAAATCGATGCTCGTGAATCTTGCTAGTTTCGATCTAAAACGATGAATCCCGTTGTTTTGAGCCGGAATACAAGTTTTCGCGCAGTTCTCAGGGAAAAGGTTGCACCTTTCTCTCATCTACTCTTCGACGACTTGTAAAATCGATGCTCGTGAATCTTGCTAGTTTCGATTTAAAACGATGTATCCCGTTGTTTTGAGCCGGAATACAAGTTTTCGCGCAGTTCTGAGAGAAAAAGTTTGCACCTTTCTCTCGTCTACTCTTCGACGTCTTGTAAAATCGATGCTCGTGAATCTTGTTAGTTTCGATCTAAAACGATGTATCCCTTTCTTTTGAACCGGAATACAAGTTTTCGCAAAGTTCTGAAAGAAAAAATTTACAACTTTTTTTCGTCTACTCTTCGACGACTTGTAAAATCGATGCTCGTGAATCTTGCTAGTTTCGATCTAAAACGATGTATCCCGTTGTTTTGAGCCGGAATAGAAGTTTTCGCGCAGTTCTGAGAGAAAAAGTTTGCACCTTTCTCTCGTCTACTCTTCGACGACTTGTAAAATAGATGCTCGTGAATCTTGCTAGTTTCGATCTAAAACGATGTATCCATTTGTTTAGAGCTGGAATACAAGTTTTCACGCAGTTCTGAGAGAAAACATTTACACCTTTTTTCATTTATTTTTCGACGACTTGTAAAATCGATGCTCGTGAATCTTGCTAGTTTCGATCTAAAACGATGAATCCCGTTGTTTTGAGCCGGAATACAAGTTTTCGCGCAGTTCTGAGAGAAAACATTTACACCTTTTTTTCATCTACTCTTCGACGACTTGTAAAATCGATGCTCGTGAATCTTGCTAGTTTCGATCTAAAACGATGTATCCCGTTGTTTTGAGCCGGAATACAAGTTTTCGCGCAGTTCTGAGAGAAAAAGTTTGCACCTTTCTCTCGTCTACTCTTCGACGACTTGTAAAACCGATGCTCGTGAATCTTGCTAGTTTCGATCTAAAACGATGTTTCCTGTTGTATTGAAACGGAATACAAGTTTTCGCGCAGTTCAGAGAGAAAAAGTATACACCTTTTTTTCGTCTACTCTTCGATGACTTGTAAAATCGATGCTCGTGAATTTTTCCTAGTTTCGATCTAAAACGTCGTATCCGGTTGTTTTGAGCCGGAATACAAGTTTTCGCGCAGTTCTGAGAGAAAAAATTTACACCTTTCTCTCGTCTACTCTTCGACGATTTGTAAAATCGATGCTCGTGAATCTTGCTAGTTTCGATCTAAAACGATGTATCCTGTTGTTCTGAGCCGGAATACATGTTTTCGCGCAGTTCTGAGAGAAAAAGTTTATACCTTTCTCTCCTCTACTCTTCGACGACTTGTAAAATCGATGCTTGTGATTCTTGCTAGTTTCGATATAAAACGATGTATCCCGTTGTTTTGAGCCGGAATACAAGTTTTAGCGCAGTTCTGAGAGAAAATATTTACACCTTTTGTTCGTCTACTCTTCGACGACTTGTAAAATCGATGCTCGTGAATCTTGCTAGTTTCGATCTAAAACGATGTATCCCGTTGTTTTGAGCCGGAATGCAAGTTTTCGCGCAGTTCTGAGAGAAAAAGTTGGCACCTTTCTCTCGTCAACTCTTCGGCGACTTGTAAAATCGATGCTCGTGAATCTTGCTAGTTTCGATCTAAAACGATGCATTCCTTTGTTTTGAGCCGGAATACAAGTTTTCGCGCAGCTCTGAGAGAAAACATTTACACATTTTTTTCATCTACTCTTCGACGACTTGTAAAATCGATGTTCGTGAATATAGCTAGTTTCGATCTAAAACGATGTATCCCGTTGTTTTGAGCCGGAATACAAGTTTTCGCGCAGTTCTGAGGGAAAAGGTTGCACCTTTTTCTCGTCTACTCTTCGACGACTTGTAAAATCGATGCTCCTGAATCTTGCTAGTTTCGATCTAAAACGATGAATCCCCGTTGTTGTGAGCCGCAATACAAGTTTTCGTGCAGTTCTGAGAGAGAACATTTACACCTTTTTTTCATCTACTCTTCGACGACTTGTAAAATCGATGTTCGTGAATCTTGCTAGTTTCGATCTAAAACGATGTATCCCGTTGTTTTGAGCCGGAATACAAGTTTTCGCGCAGTTCTGAGAGAAAACGTTTGCACCTTTCTCTCGTCTACTCTTCGACGTCTTGTAAAATCGATGCTCGTGAATCTTGTTAGTTTCGATCTAAAACGATGTATCCCGTTGTTTTGAGCCGGAATACAAGTTTTAGCGCAGTTCTGAGAGAAAATGTTTACACCTTTCTCTCGTCTACTCTTCGACGACTTGTAAAATCGATGCTCGTGAATCTGGCTAGTTTCGATCTAAAACAATGTATCTCGTTGTTTTGAGCCGGAATACAAGTTTTCGCGCAGTTCTGAGAGAAAAAATTTACACCTTTCTCTTCTACTCTTCGACGACTTGTAAAAACGATGCTCGTGAATTTTGCTTGTTTCGATCTAAAACAATGTATCCCGTTGTTTTGAGCCGGAATACAAGTTTTCGCTCAGATCTGAGAGAAGTTTGCACCTTTGTCTCGTCTACTCTTCGACGACTTGTAAAATCGATGCTCGTGAATCTTGCTAGTTTCGATCTAAAACGATGTATCCCGTTGTTTTGAGCCGGAATACAAGTTCTAGCGCAGTTCTGAGAGAAAAAGTTTACACCTTTCTCTCCTCTACTCTTCGACGACTTGTAAAATCGATGCTCGTGATTCTTGCTAGTTTCGATATAAAACGATGTATCCCTTTCTTTTGAACCGGAATACAAGTTTTCGCAAAGTTCTGAAAGAAAAAATTTACAACATTTTTCGTCTACTCTTCGACGACTTGTAAAATCGATGCTCGTGAATCTTGCTAGTTTCGCTCTAAAACGATGTATCCCGTTGTTTTGAGCCGGAATAGAAGTTTTCGCGCAGTTCTGAGAGAAAAAGTTTGCACCTTTCTCTCGTCTACTCTTCGACGACTTGTAAAATAGATGCTCGTGAATCTTGCTAGTTTCGATCTAAAACGATGTATCCATTTGTTTTGAGCTGGAATACAAGTTTTCACGCAGTTCTGAGAGAAAACATTTACACCTTTTTTTCATTTATTTTTCGACGACTTGTAAAATCGATGCTCGTGAATCTTGCTAGTTTCGATCTAAAACGATGAATCCCGTTGTTTTGAGCCGGAATACAAGTTTTCGCGCAGTTCTGAGAGAAAACATTTACACCTTTTTTTCATCTACTCTTCGACGACTTGTAAAATCGATGCTCGCGAATCTTGCTAGTTTCGATCTAAAACGATGTATCCCGTTGTTTTGAGCCGGAATACAAGTTTTCGCGCAGTTCTGAGAGAAAAAGTTTGCACCTTTCTCTCGTCTACTCTTCGACGACTTGTAAAACCGATGCTCGTGAATCTTGCTAGTTTCGATCTAAAACGATGTTTCCTGTTGTATTGAAACGGAATACAAGTTTTCACGCAGTTCAGAGAGAAAAAGTATACACCTTTTTTTCGTCTACTCTTCGATGACTTGTAAAATCGATGCTCGTGAATTTTTCCTAGTTTCGATCTAAAACGATGTATCCGGTTGTTTTGAGCCGGAATACAAGTTTTCGCGCAGTTCTGAGAGAAAAAATTTACACCTTTCTCTCCTCTACTCTTCGACGACTTGTAAAATCGATGCTTGTGATTCTTGCTAGTTTCGATATAAAACGATGTATCCCGTTGTTTTGATCCGGAATACAAGTTTTAGCGCAGTTCTGAGAGAAAATATTTACACCTTTTGTTCGTCTACTCTTCGACGACTTGTAAAATCGATGCTCGTGAATCTTGCTAGTTTCGATCTAAAACGATGTATCCCGTTGTTTTGAGCCGGAATGCAAGTTTTCGCGCAGTTCTGAGAGAAAAAGTTTGCACCTTTCTCTCGTCAACTCTTCGGCGACTTGTAAAATTGATGCTCGTGAATCTTGCTAGTTTCGATCTAAAACGATGCATTCCTTTGTTTTGAGCCGGAATACAAGTTTTCGCGCAGCTCTGAGAGAAAACATTTACACATTTTTTTCATCTACTCTTCGACGACTTGTAAAATCGATGTTCGTGAATCTTGCTAGTTTCGATCTAAAATGATGTATCCCGTTGTTTTGAGCCGGAATACAAGTTTTCGCGCAGTTCTGAGGGAAAAGGTTGCACCTTTTTCTCGTCTACTCTTCGACGACTTGTAAAATCGATGCTCCTGAATCTTGCTAGTTTCGATCTAAAACGATGAATCCCGTTGTTGTGAGCCGCAATACAAGTTTTCGTGCAGTTCTGAGAGAGAACATTTACACCTTTTTTTCATCTACTCTTCGACGACTTGTAAAATCGATGTTCGTGAATCTTGCTAGTTTCGATCTAAAACGATGTATCCCGTTGTTTTGAGCCGGAATACAAGTTTTCGCGCAGTTCTCAGGGAAAAGGTTGCACCTTTCTCTCATCTACTCTTCGACGACTTGTAAAATCGATGCTCGTGAATCTTGCTAGTTTCGATTTAAAACGATGTATCCCGTTGTTTTGAGCCGGAATACAAGTTTTCGCGCAGTTCTGAGAGAAAAAGTTTGCACCTTTCTCTCGTCTACTCTTCGACGTCTTGTAAAATCGATGCTCGTGAATCTTGTTAGTTTCGATCTAAAACGATGTATCCCGTTGTTTTGAGCCGGAATACAAGTTTTAGCGCAGTTCTGAGAGAAAATGTTTACACCTTTCTCTCGTCTACTCTTCGACGACTTGTAAAATCGATGCTCGTGAATCTGGCTAGTTTCGATCTAAAACGATGTATCTCGTTGTTTTGAGCCGGAATACAAGTTTTCGCGCAGTTCTGAGAGAAAAAATTTACACATTTTTTTCATCTACTCTTCGACGACTTGTAAACTCGATGCTCGTGAATATTGCTAGTTTCGACCTAAAACGATGAATCCCGTTGTTTTGAGCCGGAATACAAGTTTTCGCGCAGTTCTGAGAGAAAACATTTGCACCTTTTTTCCTCTACTCTTCGACGACTTGTAAAATTGATGCTCGTGAATCTTGCCAGTTTCGATCTATAACGATGTATCCCGTTGTTTTGAGCCGGAATACAAGTTATAGCGCAGTTCTGAGAGAAAATATTTACACCTTTCTCTCGTCTACTCTTCGACGACTTGTAAAAACGATGCTCGTGAATTTTGCTTGTTTCGATCTAAAACGATGTATCCCGTTGTTTTGAGCCGGAATACAAGTTTTCGCGCAGTTCTTAGAGGAAAAGTTTGCACCTTTCTCTCGTCTACTCTTCAATGACTTGTTAAATCGATGCTCGTGAATCGTGCTAGTTTCGATCTAATACGATGTATCCCGTTGTTTTGAGCCGTAATACATGTTTTCGCGCAGTTCTGAGAGAAAAAGTTTACACCTTTCTCTCCTCTACTCTTCGACGACTTGTTAAATCGATGCTCGTGATTCTTGCTAGTTTCAATATAAAACGATGTATCCCTTTGTTTTGAGCCGGAATAGAAGTTTTCGCGCAGTTCTGAGAGAAAAAATTTACACCTTTTTTTCGTCTACTCTTCGACGACTTGTAAAATCGATGCTCGTGAATCTTGCTGTTTCGATCTAAACGATGTATCCCGTTGTTTTGAGCCGAAATACATGTTTTCGCGCAGTTCTGAGAGAAAAAGTTTACACCTTTTTCTCGTCTACTCTTCGACGACTTGTAAAATCCATGCTCGTGAATCTTGCTAGTTTCGATCTAAAACGATGTATCCCGTTCTTTTGAGCCGGAATACAAGTTTTCGCGCAGTTCTGAGAGAAAAAGTTTGCACCTTTCTCGTCTACTCTTCGACGACTTGTAAAATCGATGCTCGTGAATCTTGCTAGTTTCGATCTAAAACGATGTATCCCGTTCTTTTGAGCCGGAATACAAGTTTTCGCGCAGTTCTGAGAGAAAAAGTTTGCACCTTTCTCTCATCTACTCTTCGACGACTTGTAAAATCGATGCTCGTGAATCTTGCTAGTTTCGATCTAAAACAATGTATCCCGTTGTTTTGAGCCGGAATACAAGTTTTCGCGCAGTTCTGAGAGAAAAAGTTTGCACCTTTCTCTCGTCTACTCTTCGACGTCTTGTAAAATCGATTCTCGTGAATCTTGTTAGTTTCGATCTAAAACGATGTATCCCGTTGTTTTGAGCCGGAATACAAGTTTTAGCGCAGTTCTGAGAGAAAATGTTTACACCTTTCTCTCGTCTACTCTTCGATGACTTGTAAAATTGATGCTCGTGAATCTGGCTAGTTTCGATCTAAAACGATGTATCTCGTTGTTTTGAACCGGAATACAAGTTTTCGCGCAGTTCTGAGAGAAACAATTTACACCTTTTTTTCATCTACTCTTCGACGACTTGTAAACTCGATGCTCGTGAATATTGCTAGTTTCGATCTAAAACGATGAATCCCGTTGTTTTGAGCCGGAATACAAGTTTTCCCGCAGTTCTGAGAGAAAAAATTTGCACCTTTTTTTCCTCTACTCTTCGACGACTTGTAAAAACGATGCTCGTGAATCTTGCTAGTTTCGATCTAAAACGATGTATCCCGTTGTTTTGAGCTTGAATACAAGTTTTCGCGCAGTTCTGAGAGAAAAAGTTTGCACCTTTCTCTCGTCTACTATTCGACGACTTGTAAAATCGATGCTCGTGAATCTTGCTAGTTTTGATCTAAAACGATGTATCCTGTTGTTTTGAGCCGGAATACAAGATTTCGCGCAGTTCTGAGAGAAAAAGTTTACACCTTTCTCTCGTCTACTCTTCGACGACTTGTAAAAACGATGCTCGTGAATTTTGATTGTTTCGATCTAAAACGATGTATCCCGTTGTTTTGAGCCGGAGTACATGTTTTCGCGCAGTTCTGAGAGAAAAAGTTTACCTTTCTCTCCTCTACTCTTCGACGACTTGTAAAATCGATGCTCGTGATTCTTGCTAGTTTCGATATAAAACGATGTATCCCTTTGTTTTGAGCCGGAATACAAGTTCTCGTGCAGTTCTGAGAGAAAAAAATTACACCTTTTTTTCGTCTACTCTTCGACGACTTGTAAAATTGATGCTCGTGAATCTTGCTAGTTTCGATCTATAACAATGTATCCCGTTGTTTTGAGCCGGAATACAAGTTTTCGTGCAGTTCTGAGAGAAAAAGTTTACACCTTTCTCTCCACTACTCTTCGACGACTTGTAAAATCGATGCTCGTGATTCTTGCTAGTTTCGATATAAAACGATGTATCCCTTTCTTTTGAACCGGAATACAAGTGTTCGCAAAGTTCTGAAAGAAAAAATTTACAACTTTTTTTCGTCTACTCTTCGACGACTTGTAAAATCGATGCTCGTGAATCTTGCTAGTTTCGATCTAAAACGATGTATCCCGTTGTTTTGAGCCGGAATAGAAGTTTTCGCGCAGTTCTGAGAGAAAAAGTTTGCACCTTTCTCTCGTCTACTCTTCGGCGACTTGTAAAATAGATGCTCGTGAATCTTGCTAGTTTCGATCTAAAACGATGTTTCCTGTTGTATTGAAACGGAATACAAGTTTTCGCGCAGTTCAGAGAGAAAAAGTATACACCTTTTTTTCGTCTACTCTTCGATGACTTGTAAAATCGATGCTCGTGAATTTTTCCTAGTTTCGATCTAAAACGACGTATCCGGTTGTTTTGAGCCGGAATACAAGTTTTCGCGCAGTTCTGAGAGAAAAAATTTACACCTTTCTCTCGTCTACTCTTCGACGATTTGTAAAATCGATGCTCGTGAATCTTGCTAGTTTCGATCTAAAACGATGTATCCTGTTGTTCTGAGCCGGAATACATGTTTTCGCGCAGTTCTGAGAGAAAAAGTTTATACCTTTCTCTCCTCTACTCTTCGACGACTTGTAAAATCGATGCTTGTGATTAATGCTAGTTTCGATATAAAATGATGTATCCCGTTGTTTTGAGCCGGAATACAAGTTTTAGCGCAGTTCTGAGAGAAAATATTTCCACCTTTTGTTCGTCTACTCTTCGACGACTTGTAAAATCGATGCTCCTGAATCTTGCTAGTTTCGATCTAAAACGATGAATCCCGTTGTTGTGAGCCGCAATACAAGTTTTCGTGCAGTTCTGAGAGAGAACATTTACACCTTTTTTTCATCTACTCTTCGACGACTTGTAAAATCGATGTTCGTGAATCTTGCTAGTTTCGATCTAAAACGATGTATCCCGTTGTTTTGAGCCGGAATACAAGTTTTCGCGCAGTTCTCAGGGAAAAGGTTGCACCTTTCTCTCATCTACTCTTCGACGACTTGTAAAATCGATGCTCGTGAATCTTGCTAGTTTCGATTTAAAACGATGTATCCCGTTGTTTTGAGCCGGAATACAAGTTTTCGCGCAGTTCTGAGAGAAAAAGTTTGCACCTTTCTCTCGTCTACTCTTCGACGTCTTGTAAAATCGATGCTCGTGAATCTTGTTAGTTTCGATCTAAAACGATGTATCCCGTTGTTTTGAGCCGGAATACAAGTTTTAGCGCAGTTCTGAGAGAAAATATTTACACCTTTCTCTCGTCTACTCTTCGACGACTTGTAAAAACGATGCTCGTGAATTTTGCTTGTTTCGATCTAAAACGATGTATCCCGTTGTTTTGAGCCGGAATACAAGTTTTCGCGCAGTTCTTAGAGGAAAAGTTTGCACCTTTCTCTCGTCTTCTCTTCGATGACTTGTTAAATCGATGCTCGTGAATCGTGCTAGTTTCGATCTAAAACGATGTATCCCGTTGTTTTGAGCCGTAATACATGTTTTCGCGCAGTTCTGAGAGAAAAAGTTTACACCTTTCTCTCCTCTACTCTTCGACGACTTGTTAAATCGATGCTCGTGATTCTTGCTAGTTTCAATATAAAACGATGTATCCCTTTGTTTTGAGCCGGAATAGAAGTTTTCGCGCAGTTCTGAGAGAAAAAATTTACACCTTTTTTTCGTCTACTCTTCGACGTCTTGTAAAATCGATGCTCGTGAATCTTGCTAGTTTCGACCTAAAACGATGAATCCCGTTGTTTTGAGCCGGAATACAAGTTTTCGCGCAGTTCTGAGAGAAAACATTTGCACCTTTTTTCCTCTACTCTTCGACGACTTGTAAAATTGATGCTCGTGAATCTTGCCAGTTTCGATCTATAACGATGTATCCCGTTGTTTTGAGCCGGAATACAAGTTATAGCGCAGTTCTGAGAGAAAATATTTACACCTTTCTCTCGTCTACTCTTCGACGACTTGTAAAAACGATGCTCGTGAATTTTGCTTGTTTCGATCTAAAACGATGTATCCCGTTGTTTTGAGCCGGAATACAAGTTTTCGCGCAGTTCTTATAGGAAAAGTTTGCACCTTTCTCTCGTCTACTCTTCGATGACTTGTTAAATCGATGCTCGTGAATCGTGCTAGTTTCGATCTAAAACGATGTATCCCGTTGTTTTGAGCCGTAATACATGTTTTCGCGCAGTTCTGAGAGAAAAAGTTTACACCTTTCTCTCCTCTACTCTTCGACGACTTGTTAAATCGATGCTCGTGATTCTTGCTAGTTTCAATATAAAACGATGTATCCCTTTGTTTTGAGCCGGAATAGAAGTTTTCGCGCAGTTCTGAGAGAAAAAATTTACACCTTTTTTTTGTCTACTCTTCGACGACTTGTAAAATCGATGCTCGTGAATCTTGCTAGTTTCGATCTAAAACGATGTATCCCGTTGTTTTGAGCCGGAATAGAAGTTTTCGCGCAGTTCTGAGAGAAAAAGTTTGCACCTTTCTCTCGTCTACTCTTCGACGACTTGTAAAATAGATGCTCGTGAATCTTGCTAGTTTCGATCTAAAACGATGTATCCATTTGTTTTGAGCTGGAATACAAGTTTTCACGCAGTTCTGAGAGAAAACATTTACACCTTTTTTTCATTTATTTTTCGACGACTTGTAAAATCGATGCTCGTGAATCTTGCTAGTTTCGATCTAAAACGATGTATCCCGTTCTTTTGAGCCGGAATACAAGTTTTCGCGCAGTTCTGAGAGAAAAAGTTTGCACCTTTCTCTCATCTACTCTTCGACGACTTGTAAAATCGATGCTCGTGAATCTTGCTAGTTTCGATCTAAAACAATGTATCCCGTTGTTTTGAGCCGGAATACAAGTTTTCGCGCAGTTCTGAGAGAAAAAGTTTGCACCTTTCTCTCGTCTACTCTTCGACGTCTTGTAAAATCGATTCTCGTGAATCTTGTTAGTTTCGATCTAAAACGATGTATCCCGTTGTTTTGAGCCGGAATACAAGTTTTAGCGTAGTTCTGAGAGAAAATGTTTACACCTTTCTCTCGTCTACTCTTCGATGACTTGTAAAATTGATGCTCGTGAATCTGGCTAGTTTCGATCTAAAACGATGTATCTCGTTGTTTTGAGCCGGAATACAAGTTTTCCCGCAGTTCTGAGAGAAAAAATTTGCACCTTTTTTTCCTCTACTCTTCGACGACTTGTAAAAACGATGCTCGTGAATCTTGCTAGTTTCGATCTAAAACGATGTATCCCGTTGTTTTGAGCTGGAATACAAGTTTTCGCGCAGTTCTGAGAGAAAAAGTTTGCACCTTTCTCTCGTCTACTATTCGACGACTTGTAAAATCGATGCTCGTGAATCTTGCTAGTTTCGATCTAAAACGATGTATCCTGTTGTTTTGAGCCGGAATACAAGATTTCGCGCAGTTCTGAGAGAAAAAGTTTACACCTTTCTCTCGTCTACTCTTCGACGACTTGTAAAAACGATGCTCGTGAATTTTGATTGTTTCGATCTAAAACGATGTGTCCCGTTGTTTTGAGCCGGAGTACATGTTTTCGCGCAGTTCTGAGAGAAAAAGTTTACCTTTCTCTCCTCTACTCTTCGACGACTTGTAAAATCGATGTTCGTGAATCTTGCTAGTTTCGATCTAAAACGATGTATCCCGTTGTTTTGAGCCGGAATACAAGTTTTCGCGCCGTTCTCAGGGAAAAGGTTGCACCTTTCTCTCATCTACTCTTCGACGACTTGTAAAATCGATGCTCGTGAATCTTGCTAGTTTCGATTTAAAACGATGTATCCCGTTGTTTTGAGCCGGAATACAAGTTTTCGCGCAGTTCTGAGAGAAAAAGTTTGCACCTTTCTCTCGTCTACTCTTCGACGTCTTGTAAAATCGATGCTCGTGAATCTTGTTAGTTTCGATCTAAAACGATGTATCCCGTTGTTTTGAGCCGGAATACAAGTTTTAGCGCAGTTCTGAGAGAAAATATTTACTCCTTTCTCTCGTCTACTCTTCGACGACTTGTAAAAACGATGCTCGTGAATTTTGCTTGTTTCGATCTAAAACGATGTATCCCGTTGTTTTGAGCCGGAATACAAGTTTTCGCGCAGTTCTTAGAGGAAAAGTTTGCACCTTTCTCTCGTCTACTCTTCGATGACTTGTTAAATCGATGCTCGTGAATCGTGCTAGTTTCGATCTAAAACGATGTATCCCGTTGTTTTGAGCCGTAATACATGTTTTCGCGCAGTTCTGAGAGAAAAAGTTTACACCTTTCTCTCCTCTACTCTTCGACGACTTGTTAAATCGATGCTCGTGATTCTTGCTAGTTTCAATATAAAACGATGTATCCCTTTGTTTTGAGCCGGAATAGAAGTTTTCGCGCAGTTCTGAGAGAAAAAATTTACACCTTTTTTTCGTCTACTCTTCGACGACTTGTAAAATCGATGCTCGTGAATCTTGCTAGTTTCGACCTAAAACGATGAATCCCGTTGTTTTGAGCCGGAATACAAGTTTTCGCGCAGTTCTGAGAGAAAACATTTGCACCTTTTTTCCTCTACTCTTCGACGACTTGTAAAATTGATGCTCCTGAATCTTGCCAGTTTCGATCTATAACGATGTATCCCGTTGTTTTGAGCCGGAATACAAGTTATAGCGCAGTTCTGAGAGAAAATATTTACACCTTTCTCTCGTCTACTCTTCGACGACTTGTAAAAACGATGCTCGTGAATTTTGCTTGTTTCGATCTAAAACGATGTATCCCGTTGTTTTGAGCCGGAATACAAGTTTTCGCGCAGTTCTTAGAGGAAAAGTTTGCACCTTTCTCTCGTCTACTCTTCGATGACTTGTTAAATCGATGCTCGTGAATCGTGCTAGTTTCGATCTAAAACGATGTATCCCGATGTTTTGAGCCGTAATACATGTTTTCGCGCAGTTCTGAGAGAAAAAGTTTACACCTTTCTCTCCTCTACTCTTCGACGACTTGTTAAATCGATGCTCGTGATTCTTGCTAGTTTCAATATAAAACGATGTATCCCTTTGTTTTGAGCCGGAATAGAAGTTTTCGCGCAGTTCTGAGAGAAAAAATTTACACCTTTTTTTCGTCTACTCTTCGACGACTTGTAAAATCGATGCTCGTGAATCTTGCTAGTTTCGATCTAAAACGATGTATCCCGTTGTTTTGAGCCGGAATAGAAGTTTTCGCGCAGTTCTGAGAGAAAAAGTTTGCACCTTTCTCTCGTCTACTCTTCGACGACTTGTAAAATAGATGCTCGTGAATCTTGCTAGTTTCGATCTAAAACGATGTATCCATTTGTTTTGAGCTGGAATACAAGTTTTCACGCAGTTCTGAGAGAAAACATTTACACCTTTTTTTCATTTATTTTTCGACGACTTGTAAAATCGATGCTCGTGAATCTTGCTAGTTTCGATCTAAAACGATGTATCCCGTTCTTTTGAGCCGGAATACAAGTTTTCGCGCAGTTCTGAGAGAAAAAGTTTGCACCTTTCTCTCATCTACTCTTCGACGACTTGTAAAATCGATGCTCGTGAATCTTGCTAGTTTCGATCTAAAACAATGTATCCCGTTGTTTTGAGCCGGAATACAAGTTTTCGCGCAGTTCTGAGAGAAAAAGTTTGCACCTTTCTCTCGTCTACTCTTCGACGACTTGTAAAATCGATGCTCGTGAATCTTGTTAGTTTCGATCTAAAACGATGTATCCCGTTGTTTTGAGCCGGAATACAAGTTTTAGCGCAGTTCTGAGAGAAAATGTTTACACCTTTCTCTCGTCTACTCTTCGATGACTTGTAAAAACGATGCTCGTGAATTTTGATTGTTTCGATCTAAAACGATGTATCCCGTTGTTTTGAGCCGGAGTACATGTTTTCGCGCAGTTCTGAGAGAAAAAGTTTACCTTTCTCTCCTCTACTCTTCGACGACTTGTAAAATCGATGCTCGTGATTCTTGCTAGTTTCGATATAAAACGATGTATCCCTTTGTTTTGAGCCGGAATACAAGTTCTCGCGCAGTTCTGAGAGAAAAAAATTACACCTTTTTTTCGTCTACTCTTCGACGACTTGTAAAATTGATGCTCGTGAATCTTGCTAGTTTCGATCTATAACAATGTATCCCGTTGTTTTGAGCCGGAATACAAGTTTTCGTGCAGTTCTGAGAGAAAAAGTTTACACCTTTCTCTCCACTACTCTTCGACGACTTGTAAAATCGATGCTCGTGATTCTTGCTAGTTTCAATATAAAACGATGTATCCCTTTCTTTTGAACCGGAATACAAGTTTTCGCAAAGTTCTGAGAGAAAAAGTTTACACCTTTTTCTCCTCTACTCTTCGACCGCTTGTAAAATCGATGCTCGTGATTCTTGCTAGTTTCGATATAAAACGATGTATCCCGTTGTTTTGAGCCGGAATACAAGTTTTAGCGCAGTTCTGAGAGAAAATATTTCCACCTTTTGTTCGTCTACTCTTCGACGACTTGTAAAATCGATGCTCGTGAATCTTGCTAGTTTCGATCTAAAACGATGTATCCCGTTGTTTTGAGCCGGAATGCAAGTTTTCGCGCAGTTCTGAGAGAAAAAGTTTGCACCTTTCTCTCGTCAACTCTTCGGCGACTTGTAAAATCGATGCTCGTGAATCTTGCTAGTTTCGATCTAAAACGATGCATTCCTTTGTTTTGAGCCGGAATACAAGTTTTCGCGCAGCTCTGAGAGAAAACATTTACACATTTTTTTTCATCTACTCTTCGACGACTTGTAAAATCGATGTTCGTGAATCTTGCTAGTTTCGATCTAAAACGATGTATCCCGTTGTTTTGAGCCGGAATACAAGTTTTCGCGCAGTTCTGAGGGAAAAGGTTGCACCTTTTTCTCGTCTACTCTTCGACGACTTGTAAAATCGATGCTCCAGAATCTTGCTAGTTTCGATCTAAAACGATGAATCCCCGTTGTTGTGAGCCGCAATACAAGTTTTCGTGCAGTTCTGAGAGAGAACATTTACACCTTTTTTTCATCTACTCTTCGACGACTTGTAAAATCGATGTTCGTGAATCTTGCTAGTTTCGATCTAAAACGATGTATCACGTTGTTGTGAGCCGGAATACAAGTTTTCGCGCAGTTCTCAGGGAAAAGGTTGCACCTTTCTCTCATCTACTCTTCGACGACTTGTAAAATCGATGCTCGTGAATCTTGCTAGTTTCGATTTAAAACGATGTATCCCGTTGTTTTGAGCCGGAATACAAGTTTTCGCGCAGTTCTGAGAGAAAAAGTTTGCACCTTTCTCTCGTCTACTCTTCGACGTCTTGTAAAATCGATGCTCGTGAATCTTGTTAGTTTCGATCTAAAACGATGTATCCCGTTGTTTTGAGCCGGAATACAAGTTTTAGCGCAGTTCTGAGAGAAAATGTTTACACCTTTCTCTCGTCTACTCTTCGACGACTTGTAAAATCGATGCTCGTGAATCTGGCTAGTTTCGATCTAAAACGATGTATCTCGTTGTTTTGAGCCGGAATACAAGTTTTCGCGCAGTTCTGAGAGAAAAAATTTACACCTTTTTTTCATCTACTCTTCGACGACTTGTAAACTCGATGCTCGTGAATATTGCTAGTTTCGACCTAAAACGATGAATCCCGTTGTTTTGAGCCGGAATACAAGTTTTCGCGCAGTTCTGAGAGAAAACATTTGCACCTTTTTTCCTCTACTCTTCGACGACTTGTAAAATTGATGCTCGTGAATCTTGCCAGTTTCGATCTATAACGATGTATCCCGTTGTTTTGAGCCGGAATACAAGTTTTAGCGCAGTTCTGAGAGAAAATATTTACACCTTTCTCTCGTCTACTCTTCGACGACTTGTAAAAACGATGCTCGTGAATTTTGCTTGTTTCGATCTAAAACGATGCATTCCTTTGTTTTGAGCCGGAATACAAGTTTTCGCGCAGCTCTGAGAGAAAACATTTACACATTTTTTTCATCTACTCTTCGACGACTTGTAAAATCGATGCTCGTGAATCTTGCTAATTTCGATCTAAAACGATGTATCCCGTTGTTTTGAGCCGGAATACAAGTTTTCGCGCAGTTCTGAGAGAAAAAGTTTGCACCTTTCTCTCGTCTACTCTTCGACGACTTGTAAAACCGATGCTCGTGAATCTTGCTAGTTTCGATCTAAAACGATGTTTCCTGTTGTATTGAAACGGAATACAAGTTTTCGCGCAGTTCAGAGAGAAAAAGTATACACCTTTTTTTCGTCTACTCTTCGATGACTTGTAAAATCGATGCTCGTGAATTTTTCGTAGTTTCGATCTAAAACGATGTATCCGGTTGTTTTGAGCCGGAATACAAGTTTTCGCGCAGTTCTGAGAGAAAAAATTTACACCTTTCTCTCGTCTACTCTTCGACGATTTGTAAAATCGATGCTCGTGAATCTTGCTAGTTTCGATCTAAAACGATGTATCCTGTTGTTCTGAGCCGGAATACATGTTTTCGCGCAGTTCTGAGAGAAAAAGTTTATACCTTTCTCTCCTCTACTCTTCGACGACTTGTAAAATCGATGCTTGTGATTCTTGCTAGTTTCGATATAAAACGATGTATCCCGTTGTTTTGAGCCGGAATACAAGTTTTAGCGCAGTTCTGAGAGAAAATATTTCCACCTTTTGTTCGTCTACTCTTCGACGACTTGTAAAATCGATGCTCGTGAATCTTGCTAGTTTCGATCTAAAACGATGTATCCCGTTGTTTTGAGCCGGAATGCAAGTTTTCGCGCAGTTCTGAGAGAAAAAGTTTGCACCTTTCTCTCGTCAACTCTTCGGCGACTTGTAAAATCGATGCTCGTGAATCTTGCTAGTTTCGATCTAAAACGATGCATTCCTTTGTTTTGAGCCGGAATACAAGTTTTCGCGCAGCTCTGAGAGAAAACATTTACACATTTTTTTCATCTACTCTTCGACGACTTGTAAAATCGATGTTCGTGAATCTTGCTAGTTTCGATCTAAAACGATGTATCCCGTTGTTTTGAGCCGGAATACAAGTTTTCGCGCAGTTCTGAGGGAAAAGGTTGCACCTTTTTCTCGTCTACTCTTCGACGACTTGTAAAATCGATGCTCCTGAATCTTGCTAGTTTCGATCTAAAACGATGAATCCCCGTTGTTGTGAGCCGCAATACAAGTTTTCGTGCAGTTCTGAGAGAGAACATTTACACCTTTTTTTCATCTACTCTTCGACGACTTGTAAAATCGATGTTCGTGAATCTTGCTAGTTTCGATCTAAAACGATGTATCACGTTGTTGTGAGCCGGAATACAAGTTTTCGCGCAGTTCTCAGGGAAAAGGTTGCACCTTTCTCTCATCTACTCTTCGACGACTTGTAAAATCGATGCTCGTGAATCTTGCTAGTTTCGATTTAAAACGATGTATTCCATTGTTTTGAGCCGGAATACAAGTTTTCGCGCAGTTCTGAGAGAAAAAGTTTGCACCTTTCTCTCGTCTACTCTTCGACGTCTTGTAAAACCGATGCTCGTGAATCTTGTTAGTTTCGATCTAAAACGATGTATCCCGTTGTTTTGAGCCGGAATACAAGTTTTAGCGCAGTTCTGAGAGAAAATGTTTACACCTTTCTCTCGTCTACTCTTCGACGACTTGTAAAATCGATGCTCGTGAATCTGGCTAGTTTCGATCTAAAACGATGTATCTCGTTGTTTTGAGCCGGAATACAAGTTTTCGCGCAGTTCTGAGAGAAAAAATTTACACCTTTTTTTCATCTACTCTTCGACGACTTGTAAACTCGATGCTCGTGAATATTGCTAGTTTCGACCTAAAACGATGAATCCCGTTGTTTTGAGCCGGAATACAAGTTTTCGCGCAGTTCTGAGAGAAACAGTTGGCACCTTTCTCTCGTCTACTCTTCGACGACTTGTAAAACCGATGCTCGTGAATCTTGCTAGTTTCGATCTAAAACGATGTTTCCTGTTGTATTGAAACGGAATACAAGTTTTCGCGCAGTTCAGAGAGAAAAAGTATACACCTTTTTTTCGTCTACTCTTCGATGACTTGTAAAATCGATGCTCGTGAATTTTTCGTAGTTTCGATCTAAAACGATGTATCCGGTTGTTTTGAGCCGGAATACAAGTTTTCGCGCAGTTCTGAGAGAAAAAATTTACACCTTTCTCTCGTCTACTCTTCGACGATTTGTAAAATCGATGCTCGTGAATCTTGCTAGTTTCGATCTAAAACGATGTATCCTGTTGTTCTGAGCCGGAATACATGTTTTCGCGCAGTTCTGAGAGAAAAAGTTTATACCTTTCTCTCCTCTACTCTTCGACGACTTGTAAAATCGATGCTTGTGATTCTTGCTAGTTTCGATATAAAACGATGTATCCCGTTGTTTTGAGCCGGAATACAAGTTTTAGCGCAGTTCTGAGAGAAAATATTTCCACCTTTTGTTCGTCTACTCTTCGACGACTTGTAAAATCGATGCTCGTGAATCTTGCTAGTTTCGATCTAAAACGATGTATCCCGTTGTTTTGAGCCGGAATGCAAGTTTTCGCGCAGTTCTGAGAGAAAAAGTTTGCACCTTTCTCTCGTCAACTCTTCGGCGACTTGTAAAATCGATGCTCGTGAATCTTGCTAGTTTCGATCTAAAACGATGCATTCCTTTGTTTTGAGCCGGAATACAAGTTTTCGCGCAGCTCTGAGAGAAAACATTTACACATTTTTTTCATCTACTCTTCGACGACTTGTAAAATCGATGTTCGTGAATCTTGCTAGTTTCGATCTAAAACGATGTATCCCGTTGTTTTGAGCCGGAATACAAGTTTTCGCGCAGTTCTGAGGGAAAAGGTTGCACCTTTTTCTCGTCTACTCTTCGACGACTTGTAAAATCGATGCTCCTGAATCTTGCTAGTTTCGATCTAAAACGATGAATCCCCGTTGTTGTGAGCCGCAATACAAGTTTTCGTGCAGTTCTGAGAGAGAACATTTACACCTTTTTTTCATCTACTCTTCGACGACTTGTAAAATCGATGTTCGTGAATCTTGCTAGTTTCGATCTAAAACGATGTATCACGTTGTTGTGAGCCGGAATACAAGTTTTCGCGCAGTTCTCAGGGAAAAGGTTGCACCTTTCTCTCATCTACTCTTCGACGACTTGTAAAATCGATGCTCGTGAATCTTGCTAGTTTCGATTTAAAACGATGTATTCCATTGTTTTGAGCCGGAATACAAGTTTTCGCGCAGTTCTGAGAGAAAAAGTTTGCACCTTTCTCTCGTCTACTCTTCGACGTCTTGTAAAACCGATGCTCGTGAATCTTGTTAGTTTCGATCTAAAACGATGTATCCCGTTGTTTTGAGCCGGAATACAAGTTTTAGCGCAGTTCTGAGAGAAAATGTTTACACCTTTCTCTCGTCTACTCTTCGACGACTTGTAAAATCGATGCTCGTGAATCTGGCTAGTTTCGATCTAAAACGATGTATCTCGTTGTTTTGAGCCGGAATACAAGTTTTCGCGCAGTTCTGAGAGAAAAAATTTACACCTTTTTTTCATCTACTCTTCGACGACTTGTAAACTCGATGCTCGTGAATATTGCTAGTTTCGACCTAAAACGATGAATCCCGTTGTTTTGAGCCGGAATACAAGTTTTCGCGCAGTTCTGAGAGAAAACATTTGCACCTTTTTTTCCTCTACTCTTCGACGACTTGTAAAATTGATGCTCGTGAATCTTGCCAGTTTCAATCTATAACGATGTATCCCGTTGTTTTGAGCCGGAATACAAGTTTTAGCGCAGTTCTGAGAGAAAATATTTACACCTTTCTCTCGTCTACTCTTCGACGACTTGTAAAAACAATGCTCGTGAATTTTGCTTGTTTCGATCTAAAACGATGCATTCCTTTGTTTTGAGCCGGAATACAAGTTTTCGCGCAGCTCTGAGAGAAAACATTTACACATTTTTTTCATCTACTCTTCGACGACTTGTAAAATCGATGTTCGTGAATCTTGCTAGTTTCGATCTAAAACGATGTATCCCGTTGTTTTGAGCCGGAATACAAGTTTTCGCGCAGTTCTGAGGGAAAAGGTTGCACCTTTTTCTCGTCTACTCTTCGACGACTTGTAAAATCGATGCTCCTGAATCTTGCTAGTTTCGATCTAAAACGATGAATCCCCGTTGTTGTGAGCCGCAATACAAGTTTTCGTGCAGTTCTGAGAGAGAACATTTACACCTTTTTTTCATCTACTCTTCGACGACTTGTAAAATCGATGTTCGTGAATCTTGCTAGTTTCGATCTAAAACGATGTATCCCGTTGTTGTGAGCCGGAATACAAGTTTTCGCGCAGTTCTCAGGGAAAAGGTTGCACCTTTCTCTCATCTACTCTTCGACGACTTGTAAAATCGATGCTCGTGAATCTTGCTAGTTTCGATTTAAAACGATGTATTCCGTTGTTTTGAGCCGGAATACAAGTTTTCGCGCAGTTCTGAGAGAAAAAGTTTGCACCTTTCTCTCGTCTACTCTTCGACGTCTTGTAAAATCGATGCTCGTGAATCTTGTTAGTTTCGATCTAAAACGATGTATCCCGTTGTTTTGAGCCGGAATACAAGCTTTAGCGCAGTTCTGAGAGAAAATGTTTACACCTTTCTCTCGTCTACTCTTCGACGACTTGTAAAATCGATGCTCGTGAATCTGGCTAGTTTCGATCTAAAACGATGTATCTCGTTGTTTTGAGCCGGAATACAAGTTTTCGCGCAGTTCTGAGAGAAAAAATTTACACCTTTTTTTCATCTACTCTTCGACGACTTGTAAACTCGATGCTCGTGAATATTGCTAGTTTCGACCTAAAACGATGAATCCCGTTGTTTTGAGCCGGAATACAAGTTTTCGCGCAGTTCTGAGAGAAAACATTTGCACCTTTTTTTCCTCTACTCTTCGACGACTTGTAAAATTGATGCTCGTGAATCTTGCCAGTTTCGATCTATAACGATGTATCCCGTTGTTTTGAGCCGGAATACAAGTTTTAGCGCAGTTCTGAGAGAAAATATTTACACCTTTCTCTCGTCTACTCTTCGACGACTTGTAAAAACGATGCTCGTGAATTTTGCTTGTTTCGATCTAAAACGATGTATCCCGTTGTTTTGAGCCGGAATACAAGTTTTCGCGCAGTTCTTAGAGGAAAAGTTTGCACCTTTCTCTCGTCTACTCTTCGATGACTTGTTAAATCGATGCTCGTGAATCGTGCCAGTTTCGATCTAAAACGATGTATCCCGTTGTTTTGGGCCGAAATACATGTTTTCGCGCAGTTCTGAGAGAAAAAGTTTACACCTTTTTCTCGTCTACTCTTCGACGACTTGTAAAATCCATGCTCGTGAATCTTGCTAGTTTCGATCTAAAACGATGTATCCCGTTCTTTTGAGCCGGAATACAAGTTTTCGCGCAGTTCTGAGAGAAAAAGTTTGCACCTTTCTCTCGTCTACTCTTCGACGACTTGTAAAATCGATGCTCCTGAATCTTGCTAGTTTCGATCTAAAACGATGAATCCCCGTTGTTGTGAGCCGCAATACAAGTTTTCGTGCAGTTCTGAGAGAGAACATTTACACCTTTTTTTCATCTACTCTTCGACGACTTGTAAAATCGATGTTCGTGAATCTTGCTAGTTTCGATCTAAAACGATGTATCCCGTTGTTTTGAGCCGGAATACAAGTTTTCGCGCAGTTCTCAGGGAAAAGGTTGCACCTTTCTCTCATCTACTCTTCGACGACTTGTAAAATCGATGCTCGTGAATCTTGTTAGTTTCGATCTAAAACGATGTATCCCGTTGTTTTGAGCCGGAATACAAGTTTTATCGCAGTTCTGAGGGAAAAGGTTGCACCTTTTTCTCGTCTACTCTTCGACGACTTGTAAAATCGATGCTCCTGAATCTTGCTAGTTTCGATCTAAAACGATGAATCCCCGTTGTTGTGAGCCGCAATACAAGTTTTCGTGCAGTTCTGAGAGAGAACATTTACACCTTTTTTTCATCTACTCTTCGACGACTTGTAAACTCGATGCTCCTGAATCTTGCTAGTTTTGATCTAAAACGATGTATCCCGTTGTTTTGAGCCGGAATACAAGTTTTCCCGCAGTTCTGAGAGAAAAAATTTGCACCTTTTTTTCCTCTACTCTTCGACGACTTGTAAAAACGATGCTCGTGAATCTTGCTAGTTTCGATTTAAAACGATGTATTCCGTTGTTTTGAGCCGGAATACAAGTTTTCGCGCAGTTCTGAGAGAAAAAGTTTGCACCTTTCTCTCGTCTACTCTTCGACGTCTTGTAAAATCGATGCTCGTGAATCGTGCTAGTTCCGATCTAAAACGATGTATCCCGTTGTTTTGAGCCGGAATACAAGTTTTAGCGCAGTTCTGAGAGAAAATGTTTACACCTTTCTCTCGTCTACTCTTCGACGACTTGTAAAATCGATGCTCGTGAATCTGGCTAGTTTCGATCTAAAACGATGTATCTCGTTGTTTTGAGCCGGAATACAAGTTTTCGCGCAGTTCTGAGAGAAAAAATTTACACCTTTTTTTCATCTACTCTTCGACGACTTGTAAACTCGATGCTCGTGAATATTGCTAGTTTCGACCTAAAACGATGAATCCCGTTGTTTTGAGCCGGAATACAAGTTTTCGCGCAGTTCTGAGAGAAAACATTTGCACCTTTTTTTCCTCTACTCTTCGACGACTTGTAAAATTGATGCTCGTGAATCTTGCCAGTTTCGATCTATAACGATGTATCCCGTTGTTTTGAGCCGGAATACAAGTTTTAGCGCAGTTCTGAGAGAAAATATTTACACCTTTCTCTCGTCTACTCTTCGACGACTTGTAAAAACGATGCTCGTGAATTTTGCTTGTTTCGATCTAAAACGATGTATCCCGTTGTTTTGAGCCGGAATACAAGTTTTCGCGCAGTTCTTAGAGGAAAAGTTTGCACCTTTCTCTCGTCTACTCTTCGATGACTTGTTAAATCGATGCTCGTGAATCGTGCCAGTTTCGATCTAAAACGATGTATCCCGTTGTTTTGGGCCGAAATACATGTTTTCGCGCAGTTCTGAGAGAAAAAGTTTACACCTTTTTCTCGTCTACTCTTCGACGACTTGTAAAATCCATGCTCGTGAATCTTGCTAGTTTCGATCTAAAACGATGTATCCCGTTCTTTTGAGCCGGAATACAAGTTTTCGCGCAGTTCTGAGAGAAAAAGTTTGCACCTTTCTCTCGTCTACTCTTCGACGACTTGTAAAATCGATGCTCCTGAATCTTGCTAGTTTCGATCTAAAACGATGAATCCCCGTTGTTGTGAGCCGCAATACAAGTTTTCGTGCAGTTCTGAGAGAGAACATTTACACCTTTTTTTCATCTACTCTTCGACGACTTGTAAAATCGATGTTCGTGAATCTTGCTAGTTTCGATCTAAAACGATGTATCCCGTTGTTTTGAGCCGGAATACAAGTTTTCGCGCAGTTCTCAGGGAAAAGGTTGCACCTTTCTCTCATCTACTCTTCGACGACTTGTAAAATCGATGCTCGTGAATCTTGTTAGTTTCGATCTAAAACGATGTATCCCGTTGTTTTGAGCCGGAATACAAGTTTTATCGCAGTTCTGAGAGAAAATGTTTACACCTTTCTCTCGTCTACTCTTCGATGACTTGTAAAATTGATGCTCGTGAATCTGGCTAGTTTCGATCTAAAACGATGTATCTCGTTGTTTTGAGCCGGAATACAAGTTTTCGCGCAGTTCTGAGAGAAACTATTTACACCTTTTTTTCATCTACTCTTCGACGACTTGTAAACTCGATGCTCGTGAATATTGCTAGTTTCGATCTAAAACGATGAATCCCGTTGTTTTGAGCCGGAATACAAGTTTTCCCGCAGTTCTGAGAGAAAAAATTTGCACCTTTTTTTCCTCTACTCTTCGACGACTTGTAAAAACGATGCTCGTGAATTTTGCTTGTTTCGATCTAAAACGATGTATCCCGTTGTTTTGAGCCGGAATAGAAGTTTTCGCGCAGTTCTTAGAGGAAAAGTTTGCACCTTTCTCTCGTCTACTCTTCGATGACTTGTTAAATCGATGCTCGTGAATCGTGCTAGTTCCGATCTAAAACGATGTATCCCGTTGTTTTGAGCCGAAATACATGGTTTCGCGCAGTTCTGAGATAAAAAGTTTACACCTTTCTCTCCTCTACTCTTAGACGACTTGTAAAATCGATGCTCGTGATTCTTGCTAGTTTCGATCTAAAACAATGTATCTCGTTGTTTTGAGCCGGAATATATGTTTTCGCGCAGTTCTGAGAGAAAAAGTTTGCACCTTTCTCTCGTCAACTCTTCGGCGACTTGTAAAATCGATGCTCGTGAATCCTGCTAGTTTCGATCTAAAACGATGCATTCCTTTCTTTTGAGCCGGAATACAAGTTTTCACGCCGTTCTGAGAGAAAAAGTTTACACCTTTCTCTCGTCTACTCTTCGACGACTTGTGAAATCGATGCTCGTGAATCTTGCTAGTTTCAATCTAAAACGATGTATCCTGTTGTTTTGAGCCGGAATACAAGTTTTCGCGCAGTTCTGAGAGAAAAAGCTGGCACCTTTCTCTCGTCTACTCTTCGACGACTTGTAAAATCGATGCTCGTGAATATGGCTAGTTTCGATCTAAAACGATGAATCCCGTTGTTGTGAGCCGCAATACAAGTTTTCGCGCAGTTCTGAGAGAAAACATCTACACCTATTTTTCATCTACTCTTCGACGACTTGTAAAATCGATGCTCGTGAATCTTGCTAGTTTCGATCTATAACGATGTATCCCGTTGTTTTGAGCCGGAATGCAAGTTTTCGCGCAGTTCTTAGAGGAAAAGTTTGCACCTTTCTCTCGTCTACTCTTCGACGACTTGTAAAATCTATGCTCGTGAATCGTGCTAGTTTCGATCTAAAACGATGTATCCCGTTGTTTTGAGCCGTAATACATGTTTTCGCGCAGTTCTGAGAGAAAAAGTTCACACCTTTCTCTCCTCTACTCTTAGACGACTTGTTAAATCGATGCTCGTGATTCTTGCTATTTTCGATATAAAACGATGTATCCCTTTGTTTTGAGCCGGAATAGAAGTTTTCGCGCAGTTCTGAGAGAAAAAATTTACACCTTTTTTTCGTCTACTTTTCGATGACTTGTAAAATCGATGCTCGTGAATCTTGCTAGTTTCAATCTATAACGATGTATCCCGTTGTTTTGAGCCGGAATACATGTTTTCGCGCAGTTCTGAGAGAAAAAGTTTGCACCTTTCTCTCGTCTACTCTTCGACGTCTTGTAAAATCGATGCTCGTGAATCTTGTTAGTTTCGATCTAAAACGATGTATCCCGTTGTTTTGAGCCGGAACACAAGTTTTAGCGCAGTTTTGAGAGAAAATGTTTACACCTTTCTCTCGTCTACTCTTCGATGACTTGTAAAATTGATGGTCGTGAATCTGGCTAGTTTCGATCTAAAACGATGTATCTCTTTGTTTTGAGCCGGAATACAAGTTTTCGCGCAGTTCTGAGAGAAAAAGTTTGCCCCTTTCTCTCATCTACTCTTCGACGACTTGTAAAATCGATGCTCGTGAATCTTGCTAGTTTCGATCTAAAACGATGTATCCTGTTGTTTTGAGCCGGAATACAAGTTTTCGCGCAGTTCTGAGAGAAAAAGTTGGCACCTTTCTCTCGTCTACTCTTCGACGACTTGTAAAATCGATGCTCGTGAATCGTGCTAGTTTCAATCTAAAACGATGTATCCCGCTGTTTTGAGCCGTATTACATGTTTTCGCGCAGTTCTGAGAGAAAAAGTTTACACCTTTCTCTCCTCTACTCTTCGACGACTTGTTATATCGATGCTCGTGATTCTTGCTAGTTTCAATATAAAACGATGTATCCCTTTGTTTTGAGCCGGAATAGAAGTTTTCGCGCAGTTCTGAGAGAAAAAATTTACACCTTTTTTTCGTCTACTCTTCGACGACTTGTAAAATCGATGTTCGTGAATCTTGCTAGTTTCGATCTAAACGATGTATCCCGTTGTTCTGAGCCGGAATACAAGTTTTCGCGCAGTTCTGAGAGAAAAAGTTTGCACCTTTCTCTCGTCTACTTTTCGACGACTTGTAAAATCGATGCTCGTGATTCTTTCTTGTTTCGATATAAAACGATGTATCCCTTTCTTTTGAGCCGGAATAGAAGTTTTCGCGCAGTTCTGAGAGAAAAAATTTACACCTTTTTTTCCTCTACTCTTCGACGACTTGTAAAATCGATGCTCGTGAATCTTGCTAGTTTCGATCTATAACGATGTATCCCGTTGTTTTGAGCCGGAATACAAGTTTTCGCGCAGTTCTTAGAGGAAAAGTTTGCACCTTTCTCTCGTCTACTCTTCGACGACTTGTAAAATCGATGCTCGTGAATCGTGCTAGTTTCGATCTAAAACGATGTATCCCGTTGTTTTGAGCCGTAATACATGTTTTCGCGCAGTTCTGAAAGAAAAAGTTTGCACCTTTCTCTCCTCTACTCTTCGACGACTTGTTAAATCGATGCTCGTGATTCTTGCTAGTTTCGATATAAAACGATGTATCCCTTTGTTTTGAGCCGGAATATAAGTTTTCGCGCAGTTCTGAGAGAAAAAGTTTGCACCTTTCTCTCGTCAACTCTTCGGCGACTTGTAAAATCGATGCTCGTGAATCCTGCTAGTTTCGATCTAAAACGATGCATTCCTTTCTTTTGAGCCGGAATACAAGTTTTCGCGCAGTTCTGAGAGAAAACATCTACACCTATTTTTCATCTACTCTCGACGACTTGTAAAATTGATGTTCGTGAATCTGGCTAGTTTCGATCTAAAACGATGTATCTCGTTGTTTTGAGCCGGAATACAAGTTTCGCGCAGTTCTGAGAGAAAAAATTTACACATTTTTTTCATCTACTCTTCGACGACTTGTAAAATCGATGCTCCTGAATCTTGCTAGTTTCGATCTAAAACGATGAATCCCGTTGTTGTGAGCCGCAATACAAGTTTTCGCGCAGTTCTGAGAGAAGACATCTACACCTATTTTTCATCTACTCTTCGACGACTTGTAAAATCGATGCTCGTGAATTTTGCTTGTTTCGATCTAAAACGATGTATCCCGTTGTTTTGAGCCGGAATACAAATTTTCGCGCAGTTCTGAGAGAAAAAGTTTGCACCTTTCTCTCGTCTGCTTTTCGACGACTTGTAAAATCGATGCTCGTGATTCTTTCTAGTTTCGATATAAAACGATGTATCCCTTTCTTTTGAGCCGGAATAGAAGTTTTCGCGCAGTTCTGAGAGAAAAAGTTGGCACCTTTCTCTCGTCTACTCTTCGACGACTTGTAAAATCGATGCTCGTTATTCTTGCTAGATTCGATATAAAACGATGTATCCCTTTGTTTTTAGCCGGAATACAAGTTTTCGCGCAGTTCTGAGAGAAAAAGTTGGCACCTTTCTCTCGTCTACTCTTCGACGACTTGTAAAATCGATGCTCGTGAATCGTGCTAGTTTCAATCTAAAACGATGTATCCCGCTGTTTTGAGCCGTAATACATGTTTTCGCGCAGTTCTGAGAGAAAACGTTTACACCTTTCTCTCCTCTACTCTTCGACGACTTGTTATATCGATGCTCGTGATTCTTGCTAGTTTCAATATAAAACGATGTATCCCTTTGTTTTGAGCCGGAATAGATGTTTTCGCGCAGTTCTGAGAGAAAAAATTTACACCTTTTTTTCGTCTACTCTTCGACGACTTGTAAAATCGATGTTCGTGAATCTTGCTAGTTTCGATCTAAACGATGTATCCCGTTGTTCTGAGCCGGAATACAAGTTTTCGCGCAGTTCTGAGAGAAAAAGTTTGCACCTTTCTCTCGTCTACTTTTCGACGACTTGTAAAATCGATGCTCGTGATTCTTTCTTGTTTCGATATAAAACGATGTATCCCTTTCTTTTGAGCCGGAATAGAAGTTTTCGCGCAGTTCTGAGAGAAAAAATTTACACCTTTTTTTCCTCTACTCTTCGACGACTTGTAAAATCGATGCTCGTGAATCTTGCTAGTTTCGATCTATAACGATGTATCCCGTTGTTTTGAGCCGGAATACAAGTTTTCGCGCAGTTCTTAGAGGAAAAGTTTGCACCTTTCTCTCGTCTACTCTTCGACGACTTGTAAAATCGATGCTCGTGAATCGTGCTAGTTTCGATCTAAAACGATGTATCCCGTTGTTTTGAGCCGTAATACATGTTTTCGCGCAGTTCTGAAAGAAAAAGTTTGCACCTTTCTCTCCTCTACTCTTCGACGACTTGTTAAATCGATGCTCGTGATTCTTGCTAGTTTCGATATAAAACGATGTATCCCTTTGTTTTGAGCCGGAATAGAAGTTTTCGCGCAGTTCCGAGAGAAAAAATTTACACCTTTCTCTCGTCTACTCTTCGACGACTTGAGAAATCGATGCTCGTGAATCTTGCTAGTTTCGATCTAAAGCGATGTATCTCGTTGTTTTGAGCCGGAATACAAGTTTTCGCGCAGTTCTGAGAGAAAAAGTTGGCACCTTTCTCTCGTCTACTCTTCGACGACTTGTAAAATCGATGCTCGTGAATCTGGCTAGTTTCGATCTAAAACGATGTATCTCGTTGTTTTGAGCCGGAATACAAGTTTCGCGCAGTTCTGAGAGAAAAAATTTACACATTTTTTTCATCTACTCTTCGACGACTTGTAAAATCGATGCTCCTGAATCTTGCTAGTTTCGATCTAAAACGATGAATCCCGTTGTTGTGAGCCGCAATACAAGTTTTCGCGCAGTTCTGAGAGAAGACATCTACACCTATTTTTCATCTACTCTTCGACGACTTGTAAAATCGATGCTCGTGAATTTTGCTTGTTTCGATCTAAAACGATGTATCCCGTTGTTTTGAGCCGGAATACAAATTTTCGCGCAGTTCTGAGAGAAAAAGTTTGCACCTTTCTCTCGTCTGCTTTTCGACGACTTGTAAAATCGATGCTCGTGATTCTTTCTAGTTTCGATATAAAACGATGTATCCCTTTCTTTTGAGCCGGAATAGAAGTTTTTGCGCAGTTCTGAGAGAAAAAATTTACACCTTTTTTTCGTCTACTCTTCGACGACTTGTAAAATCGATGCTCGTGAATCTTGCTAGTTTCGATCTAAAACGATGTATCCCGTTGTTTTGAGCCGGAATGCAAGTTTTCGCGCAGTTCTTAGAGGAAAAGTTTGCACCTTTCTCTCGTCTACTCTTCGACGACTTGTAAAATCTATGCTCGTGAATCGTGCTAGTTTCGATCTAAAACGATGTATCCCGTTGTTTTGAGCCGTAATACATGTTTTCGCGCAGTTCTGAGAGAAAAAGTTCACACCTTTCTCTCCTCTACTCTTAGACGACTTGTTAAATCGATGCTCGTGATTCTTGCTCTTTTCGATATAAAACGATGTATCCCTTTGTTTTGAGCCGGAATAGAAGTTTTCGCGCAGTTCTGAGAGAAAAAATTTACACCTTTTTTTCGTCTACTTTTCGATGACTTGTAAAATCGATGCTCGTGAATCTTGCTAGTTTCAATCTATAACGATGTATCCCGTTGTTTTGAGCCGGAATACATGTTTTCGCGCAGTTTTGAGAGAAAATGTTTACACCTTTCTCTCGTCTACTCTTCGATGACTTGTAAAATTGATGGTCGTGAATCTGGCTAGTTTCGATCTAAAACGATGTATCTCTTTGTTTTGAGCCGGAATACAAGTTTTCGCGCAGTTCTGAGAGAAACAATTTACACCTTTTTTTCATCTACTCTTCGACGACTTGTAAACTCGATGCTCCTGAATCTTGCTAGTTTTGATCTAAAACGATGTATCCCGTTCTTTTGAGCCGGAATACAAGTTTTCGCGCAGTTCTGAGAGAAAAAGTTTGCACCTTTCTCTCATCTACTCTTCGACGACTTGTAAAATCGATGCTCGTGAATCTTGCTAGTTTCGATCTAAAACGATGTATCCTGTTGTTTTGAGCCGGAATACAAGTTTTCGCGCAGTTCTGAGAGAAAAAGTCGGCACCTTTCTCTCGTCTACTCTTCGACAACTTGTAAAATCGATGCTCGTGAATCGTGCTAGTTTCAATCTAAAACGATGTATCCCGCTGTTTTGAGCCGTAATACATGTTTTCGCGCAGTTCTGAGAGAAAAAGTTTACACCTTTCTCTCCTCTACTCTTCGACGACTTGTTATATCGATGCTCGTGATTCTTGCTAGTTTCAATATAAAACGATGTATCCCTTTGTTTTGAGCCGGAATAGAAGTTTTCGCGCAGTTCTGAGAGAAAAAATTTACACCTTTTTTTCGTCTACTCTTCGACGACTTGTAAAATCGATGTTCGTGAATCTTGCTAGTTTCGATCTAAACGATGTATCCCGTTGTTCTGAGCCGGAATACAAGTTTTCGCGCAGTTCTGAGAGAAAAAGTTTGCACCTTTCTCTCGTCTACTTTTCGACGACTTGTAAAATCGATGCTCGTGATTCTTTCTTGTTTCGATATAAAACGATGTATCCCTTTCTTTTGAGCCGGAATAGAAGTTTTCGCGCAGTTCTGAGAGAAAAAATTTACACCTTTTTTTCCTCTACTCTTCGACGACTTGTAAAATCGATGCTCGTGAATCTTGCTAGTTTCGATCTATAACGATGTATCCCGTTGTTTTGAGCCGGAATACAAGTTTTCGCGCAGTTCTTAGAGGAAAAGTTTGCACCTTTCTCTCGTCTACTCTTCGACGACTTGTTAAATCGATGCTCGTGATTCTTGCTAGTTTCGATATAAAACGATGTATCCCTTTGTTTTGAGCCGGAATAGAAGTTTTCGCGCAGTTCCGAGAGAAAAAATTTACACCTTTCTCTCGTCTACTCTTCGACGACTTGAGAAATCGATGCTCGTGAATCTTGCTAGTTTCGATCTAAAGCGATGTATCTCGTTGTTTTGAGCCGGAATACAAGTTTTCGCGCAGTTCTGAGAGAAAAAGTTGGCACCTTTCTCTCGTCTACTCTTCGACGTCTTGTAAAATCGATGCTCGTGAATCGTGCTAGTTCCGATCTAAAACGATGTATCCCCTTGTTTTGAGCCGGAATACAAGTTTTAGCGCAGTTCTGAGAGAAAATGTTTACACCTTTCTCTCGTCTACTCTTCGACGACTTGTAAAATCGATGCTCGTGAATCGTGCTAGTTTCGATCTAAAACGATGTATCCCGTTGTTTTGAGCCGTAATACATGTTTTCGCGCAGTTCTGAAAGAAAAAGTTTGCACCTTTCTCTCCTCTACTCTTCGACGACTTGTTAAATCGATGCTCGTGATTCTTGCTAGTTTCGATATAAAACGATGTATCCCTTTGTTTTGAGCCGGAATAGAAGTTTTCGCGCAGTTCCGAGAGAAAAAATTTACACCTTTCTCTCGTCTACTCTTCGACGACTTGAGAAATCGATGCTCGTGAATCTTGCTAGTTTCGATCTAAAGCGATGTATCTCGTTGTTTTGAGCCGGAATACAAGTTTTCGCGCAGTTCTGAGAGAAAAAGTTGGCACCTTTCTCTCGTCTACTCTTCGACGTCTTGTAAAATCGATGCTCGTGAATCGTGCTAGTTCCGATCTAAAACGATGTATCCCGTTGTTTTGAGCCGGAATACAAGTTTTAGCGCAGTTCTGAGAGAAAATGTTTACACCTTTCTCTCGTCTACTCTTCGACGACTTGTAAAATCGATGCTCGTGAATCTGGCTAGTTTCGATCTAAAACGATGTATCTCGTTGTTTTGAGCCGGAATACAAGTTTTCGCGCAGTTCTGAGAGAAAAAATTTACACCTTTTTTTCATCTACTCTTCGACGACTTGTAAACTCGATGCTCGTGAATATTGCTAGTTTCGACCTAAAACGATGAATCCCGTTGTTTTGAGCCGGAATACAAGTTTTCGCGCAGTTCTGAGAGAAAACATTTGCACCTTTTTTTCCTCTACTCTTCGACGACTTGTAAAATTGATGCTCGTGAATCTTGCCAGTTTCGATCTATAACGATGTATCCCGTTGTTTTGAGCCGGAATACAAGTTTTAGCGCAGTTCTGAGAGAAAATATTTACACCTTTCTCTCGTCTACTCTTCGACGACTTGTAAAAACGATGCTCGTGAATTTTGCTTGTTTCGATCTAAAACGATGTATCCCGTTGTTTTGAGCCGGAATACAAGTTTTCGCGCAGTTCTTAGAGGAAAAGTTTGCACCTTTCTCTCGTCTACTCTTCGATGACTTGTTAAATCGATGCTCGTGAATCGTGCCAGTTTTGATCTAAAACGATGTATCCCGTTGTTTTGAGCCGGAATACAAATTTTCGCGCAGTTCTGAGAGAAAAAGTTTGCACCTTTCTCTCGTCTGCTTTTCGACGACTTGTAAAATCGATGCTCGTGATTCTTTCTAGTTTCGATATAAAACGATGTATCCCTTTCTTTTGAGCCGGAATAGAAGTTTTTGCGCAGTTCTGAGAGAAAAAATTTACACCTTTTTTTCGTCTACTCTTCGACGACTTGTAAAATCGATGCTCGTGAATCTTGCTAGTTTCGATCTAAAACGATGTATCCCGTTGTTTTGAGCCGGAATGCAAGTTTTCGCGCAGTTCTTAGAGGAAAAGTTTGCACCTTTCTCTCGTCTACTCTTCGACGACTTGTAAAATCTATGCTCGTGAATCGTGCTAGTTTCGATCTAAAACGATGTATCCCGTTGTTTTGAGCCGTAATACATGTTTTCGCGCAGTTCTGAGAGAAAAAGTTCACACCTTTCTCTCCTCTACTCTTAGACGACTTGTTAAATCGATGCTCGTGATTCTTGCTCTTTTCGATATAAAACGATGTATCCCTTTGTTTTGAGCCGGAATAGAAGTTTTCGCGCAGTTCTGAGAGAAAAAATTTACACCTTTTTTTCGTCTACTTTTCGATGACTTGTAAAATCGATGCTCGTGAATCTTGCTAGTTTCAATCTATAACGATGTATCCCGTTGTTTTGAGCCGGAATACATGTTTTCGCGCAGTTTTGAGAGAAAATGTTTACACCTTTCTCTCGTCTACTCTTCGATGACTTGTAAAATTGATGGTCGTGAATCTGGCTAGTTTCGATCTAAAACGATGTATCTCTTTGTTTTGAGCCGGAATACAAGTTTTCGCGCAGTTCTGAGAGAAACAATTTACACCTTTTTTTCATCTACTCTTCGACGACTTGTAAACTCGATGCTCCTGAATCTTGCTAGTTTTGATCTAAAACGATGTATCCCGTTCTTTTGAGCCGGAATACAAGTTTTCGCGCAGTTCTGAGAGAAAAAGTTTGCACCTTTCTCTCATCTACTCTTCGACGACTTGTAAAATCGATGCTCGTGAATCTTGCTAGTTTCGATCTAAAACGATGTATCCTGTTGTTTTGAGCCGGAATACAAGTTTTCGCGCAGTTCTGAGAGAAAAAGTCGGCACCTTTCTCTCGTCTACTCTTCGACAACTTGTAAAATCGATGCTCGTGAATCGTGCTAGTTTCAATCTAAAACGATGTATCCCGCTGTTTTGAGCCGTAATACATGTTTTCGCGCAGTTCTGAGAGAAAAAGTTTACACCTTTCTCTCCTCTACTCTTCGACGACTTGTTATATCGATGCTCGTGATTCTTGCTAGTTTCAATATAAAACGATGTATCCCTTTGTTTTGAGCCGGAATAGAAGTTTTCGCGCAGTTCTGAGAGAAAAAATTTACACCTTTTTTTCGTCTACTCTTCGACGACTTGTAAAATCGATGTTCGTGAATCTTGCTAGTTTCGATCTAAACGATGTATCCCGTTGTTCTGAGCCGGAATACAAGTTTTCGCGCAGTTCTGAGAGAAAAAGTTTGCACCTTTCTCTCGTCTACTTTTCGACGACTTGTAAAATCGATGCTCGTGATTCTTTCTTGTTTCGATATAAAACGATGTATCCCTTTCTTTTGAGCCGGAATAGAAGTTTTCGCGCAGTTCTGAGAGAAAAAATTTACACCTTTTTTTCCTCTACTCTTCGACGACTTGTAAAATCGATGCTCGTGAATCTTGCTAGTTTCGATCTATAACGATGTATCCCGTTGTTTTGAGCCGGAATACAAGTTTTCGCGCAGTTCTTAGAGGAAAAGTTTGCACCTTTCTCTCGTCTACTCTTCGACGACTTGTTAAATCGATGCTCGTGATTCTTGCTAGTTTCGATATAAAACGATGTATCCCTTTGTTTTGAGCCGGAATAGAAGTTTTCGCGCAGTTCCGAGAGAAAAAATTTACACCTTTCTCTCATCTACTCTTCGACGACTTGTAAAATCGATGCTCGTGAATCTTGTTAGTTTCGATCTAAAACGATGTATCCCGTTGTTTTGAGCCGGAATACAAGTTTTATCGCAGTTCTGAGAGAAAATGTTTACACCTTTCTCTCGTCTACTCTTCGATGACTTGTAAAATTGATGCTCGTGAATCTGGCTAGTTTCGATCTAAAACGATGTATCTCGTTGTTTTGAGCCGGAATACAAGTTTTCGCGCAGTTCTGAGAGAAACTATTTACACCTTTTTTTCATCTACTCTTCGACGACTTGTAAACTCGATGCTCGTGAATATTGCTAGTTTCGATCTAAAACGATGAATCCCGTTGTTTTGAGCCGGAATACAAGTTTTCCCGCAGTTCTGAGAGAAAAAATTTGCACCTTTTTTTCCTCTACTCTTCGACGACTTGTAAAAACGATGCTCGTGAATTTTGCTTGTTTCGATCTAAAACGATGTATCCCGTTGTTTTGAGCCGGAATAGAAGTTTTCGCGCAGTTCTTAGAGGAAAAGTTTGCACCTTTCTCTCGTCTACTCTTCGATGACTTGTTAAATCGATGCTCGTGAATCGTGCTAGTTCCGATCTAAAACGATGTATCCCGTTGTTTTGAGCCGAAATACATGGTTTCGCGCAGTTCTGAGATAAAAAGTTTACACCTTTCTCTCCTCTACTCTTAGACGACTTGTAAAATCGATGCTCGTGATTCTTGCTAGTTTCGATCTAAAACAATGTATCTCGTTGTTTTGAGCCGGAATATATGTTTTCGCGCAGTTCTGAGAGAAAAAGTTTGCACCTTTCTCTCGTCAACTCTTCGGCGACTTGTAAAATCGATGCTCGTGAATCCTGCTAGTTTCGATCTAAAACGATGCATTCCTTTCTTTTGAGCCGGAATACAAGTTTTCACGCCGTTCTGAGAGAAAAAGTTTACACCTTTCTCTCGTCTACTCTTCGACGACTTGTGAAATCGATGCTCGTGAATCTTGCTAGTTTCAATCTAAAACGATGTATCCCGTTGTTTTGAGCCGGAATACAAGTTTTCGCGCAGTTCTGAGAGAAAAAGTTGGCACCTTTCTCTCGTCTACTCTTCGACGTCTTGTAAAATCGATGCTCGTGAATCGTGCTAGTTCCGATCTAAAACGATGTATCCCGTTGTTTTGAGCCGGAATACAAGTTTTAGCGCAGTTCTGAGAGAAAATGTTTACACCTTTCTCTCGTCTACTCTTCGACGACTTGTAAAATCGATGCTCGTGAATCTGGCTAGTTTCGATCTAAAACGATGTATCTCGTTGTTTTGAGCCGGAATACAAGTTTTCGCGCAGTTCTGAGAGAAAAAATTTACACCTTTTTTTCATCTACTCTTCGACGACTTGTAAACTCGATGCTCGTGAATATTGCTAGTTTCGACCTAAAACGATGAATCCCGTTGTTTTGAGCCGGAATACAAGTTTTCGCGCAGTTCTGAGAGAAAACATTTGCACCTTTTTTTCCTCTACTCTTCGACGACTTGTAAAATTGATGCTCGTGAATCTTGCCAGTTTCGATCTATAACGATGTATCCCGTTGTTTTGAGCCGGAATACAAGTTTTAGCGCAGTTCTGAGAGAAAATATTTACACCTTTCTCTCGTCTACTCTTCGACGACTTGTAAAAACGATGCTCGTGAATTTTGCTTGTTTCGATCTAAAACGATGTATCCCGTTGTTTTGAGCCGGAATACAAGTTTTCGCGCAGTTCTTAGAGGAAAAGTTTGCACCTTTCTCTCGTCTACTCTTCGATGACTTGTTAAATCGATGCTCGTGAATCGTGCCAGTTTCGATCTAAAACGATGTATCCCGTTGTTTTGGGCCGAAATACATGTTTTCGCGCAGTTCTGAGAGAAAAAGTTTACACCTTTTTCTCGTCTACTCTTCGACGACTTGTAAAATCCATGCTCGTGAATCTTGCTAGTTTCGATCTAAAACGATGTATCCCGTTCTTTTGAGCCGGAATACAAGTTTTCGCGCAGTTCTGAGAGAAAAAGTTTGCACCTTTCTCTCGTCTACTCTTCGACGACTTGTAAAATCGATGCTCCTGAATCTTGCTAGTTTCGATCTAAAACGATGAATCCCCGTTGTTGTGAGCCGCAATACAAGTTTTCGTGCAGTTCTGAGAGAGAACATTTACACCTTTTTTTCATCTACTCTTCGACGACTTGTAAAATCGATGTTCGTGAATCTTGCTAGTTTCGATCTAAAACGATGTATCCCGTTGTTTTGAGCCGGAATACAAGTTTTCGCGCAGTTCTCAGGGAAAAGGTTGCACCTTTCTCTCATCTACTCTTCGACGACTTGTAAAATCGATGCTCGTGAATCTTGTTAGTTTCGATCTAAAACGATGTATCCCGTTGTTTTGAGCCGGAATACAAGTTTTATCGCAGTTCTGAGAGAAAATGTTTACACCTTTCTCTCGTCTACTCTTCGATGACTTGTAAAATTGATGCTCGTGAATCTGGCTAGTTTCGATCTAAAACGATGTATCTCGTTGTTTTGAGCCGGAATACAAGTTTTCGCGCAGTTCTGAGAGAAACTATTTACACCTTTTTTTCATCTACTCTTCGACGACTTGTAAACTCGATGCTCGTGAATATTGCTAGTTTCGATCTAAAACGATGAATCCCGTTGTTTTGAGCCGGAATACAAGTTTTCCCGCAGTTCTGAGAGAAAAAATTTGCACCTTTTTTTCCTCTACTCTTCGACGACTTGTAAAAACGATGCTCGTGAATTTTGCTTGTTTCGATCTAAAACGATGTATCCCGTTGTTTTGAGCCGGAATAGAAGTTTTCGCGCAGTTCTTAGAGGAAAAGTTTGCACCTTTCTCTCGTCTACTCTTCGATGACTTGTTAAATCGATGCTCGTGAATCGTGCTAGTTCCGATCTAAAACGATGTATCCCGTTGTTTTGAGCCGAAATACATGGTTTCGCGCAGTTCTGAGATAAAAAGTTTACACCTTTCTCTCCTCTACTCTTAGACGACTTGTAAAATCGATGCTCGTGATTCTTGCTAGTTTCGATCTAAAACAATGTATCTCGTTGTTTTGAGCCGGAATATATGTTTTCGCGCAGTTCTGAGAGAAAAAGTTTGCACCTTTCTCTCGTCAACTCTTCGGCGACTTGTAAAATCGATGCTCGTGAATCCTGCTAGTTTCGATCTAAAACGATGCATTCCTTTCTTTTGAGCCGGAATACAAGTTTTCACGCCGTTCTGAGAGAAAAAGTTTACACCTTTCTCTCGTCTACTCTTCGACGACTTGTGAAATCGATGCTCGTGAATCTTGCTAGTTTCAATCTAAAACGATGTATCCTGTTGTTTTGAGCCGGAATACAAGTTTTCGCGCAGTTCTGAGAGAAAAAGCTGGCACCTTTCTCTCGTCTACTCTTCGACGACTTGTAAAATCGATGCTCGTGAATATGGCTAGTTTCGATCTAAAACGATGAATCCCGTTGTTGTGAGCCGCAATACAAGTTTTCGCGCAGTTCTGAGAGAAAACATCTACACCTATTTTTCATCTACTCTTCGACGACTTGTAAAATCGATGTTCGTGAATCTTGCTAGTTTCGATCTAAAACAATGTATCCCGTTGTTTTGAGCCGGAATACAAGTTTTCGCGCAGTTCTGAGAGAAAAAGTTTACACCTTTCTCTCGTCTACTCTTCGACGACTTGTAAAAACGATGCTCGTGAATTTTGCTTGTTTCGATCTAAAACGATGTATCCCGTTGTTTTGAGCCGGAATACAAGTTTTCGCGCAGTTCTGAGAGAAAATGTTTACACCTTTCTCTCGTCTACTCTTCGATGACTTGTAAAATCGATGCTCGTGATTCTTTCTAGTTTCGATATAAAACGATGTATCCCGTTGTTTTGAGCCGGAATAGAAGTTTTCGCGCAGTTCTGAGAGAAAAAATTTACACCTTTTTTTCCTCTACTCTTCGACGACTTGTAAAATCGATGCTCGTGAATCTTGCTAGTTTCGATCTATAACGATGTATCCCGTTGTTTTGAGCCGGAATGCAAGTTTTCGCGCAGTTCTTAGAGGAAAAGTTTGCACCTTTCTCTCGTCTACTCTTCGACGACTTGTAAAATCTATGCTCGTGAATCGTGCTAGTTTCGATCTAAAACGATGTATCCCGTTGTTTTGAGCAGTAATACATGTTTTCGCGCAGTTCTGAGAGAAAAAGTTCACACCTTTCTCTCCTCTACTCTTAGACGACTTGTTAAATCGATGCTCGTGATTCTTGCTATTTTCGATATAAAACGATGTATCCCTTTGTTTTGAGCCGGAGTAGAAGTTTTCGCGCAGTTCTGGGAGAAAAAATTTACACCTTTTTTTCGTCTACTTTTCGATGACTTGTAAAATCGATGCTCGTGAATCTTGCTAGTTTCAATCTATAACGATGTATCCCGTTGTTTTGAGCCGGAATACATGTTTTCGCGCAGTTCTGAGAGAAAAAGTTTGCACCTTTCTCTCGTCTACTCTTCGACGTCTTGTAAAATCGATGCTCGTGAATCTTGATAGTTTCGATCTAAAACGATGTATCCCGTTGTTTTGAGCCGGAACACAAGTTTTAGCGCAGTTTTGAGAGAAAATGTTTACACCTTTCTCTCGTCTACTCTTCGATGACTTGTAAAATTGATGGTCGTGAATCTGGCTAGTTTCGATCTAAAACGATGTATCTCTTTGTTTTGAGCCGGAATACAAGTTTTCGCGCAGTTCTGAGAGAAACAATTTACACCTTTTTTTCATCTACTCTTCGACGACTTGTAAACTCGATGCTCCTGAATCTTGCTAGTTTTGATCTAAAACGATGTATCCCGTTCTTTTGAGCCAGAATACAAGTTTTCGCGCAGTTCTGAGAGAAAAAGTTTGCACCTTTCTCTCATCTACTCTTCGACGACTTGTAAAATCGATGCTCGTGAATCTTGCTAGTTTCGATCTAAAACGATGTATCCTGTTGTTTTGAGCCGGAATACAAGTTTTCGCGCAGTTCTGAGAGAAAAAGTTGGCACCTTTCTCTCGTCTACTCTTCGACGACTTGTAAAATCGATGCTCGTGAATCGTGCTAGTTTCAATCTAAAACGATGTATCCCGCTGTTTTGAGCCGTAATACATGTTTTCGCGCAGTTCTGAGAGAAAAAGTTTACACCTTTCTCTCCTCTACTCTTCGACGACTTGTTATATCGATGCTCGTGATTCTTGCTAGTTTCAATATAAAACGATGTATCCCTTTGTTTTGAGCCGGAATAGAAGTTTTCGCGCAGTTCTGAGAGAAAAAATTTACACCTTTTTTTCGTCTACTCTTCGACGACTTGTAAAATCGATGTTCGTGAATCTTGCTAGTTTCGATCTAAACGATGTATCCCGTTGTTCTGAGCCGGAATACAAGTTTTCGCGCAGTTCTGAGAGAAAAAGTTTGCACCTTTCTCTCGTCTACTTTTCGACGACTTGTAAAATCGATGCTCGTGATTCTTTCTTGTTTCGATATAAAACGATGTATCCCTTTCTTTTGAGCCGGAATAGAAGTTTTCGCGCAGTTCTGAGAGAAAAAATTTACACCTTTTTTTCCTCTACTCTTCGACGACTTGTAAAATCGATGCTCGTGAATCTTGCTAGTTTCGATCTATAACGATGTATCCCGTTGTTTTGAGCCGGAATACAAGTTTTCGCGCAGTTCTTAGAGGAAAAGTTTGCACCTTTCTCTCGTCTACTCTTCGACGACTTGTAAAATCGATGCTCGTGAATCGTGCTAGTTTCGATCTAAAACGATGTATCCCGTTGTTTTGAGCCGTAATACATGTTTTCGCGCAGTTCTGAAAGAAAAAGTTTGTACCTTTCTCTCCTCTACTCTTCGACGACTTGTTAAATCGATGCTCGTGATTCTTGCTAGTTTCGATATAAAACGATGTATCCCTTTGTTTTGAGCCGGAATATAAGTTTTCGCGCAGTTCTGAGAGAAAAAGTTTGCACCTTTCTCTCGTCAACTCTTCGGCGACTTGTAAAATCGATGCTCGTGAATCCTGCTAGTTTCGATCTAAAACGATGCATTCCTTTCTTTTGAGCCGGAATACAAGTTTTCGCGCAGTTCTGAGAGAAAACATCTACACCTATTTTTCATCTACTCTCGACGACTTGTAAAATTGATGTTCGTGAATCTGGCTAGTTTCGATCTAAAACGATGTATCTCGTTGTTTTGAGCCGGAATACAAGTTTCGCGCAGTTCTGAGAGAAAAAATTTACACATTTTTTTCATCTACTCTTCGACGACTTGTAAAATCGATGCTCCTGAATCTTGCTAGTTTCGATCTAAAACGATGAATCCCGTTGTTGTGAGCCGGAATAGAAGTTTTCGCGCAGTTCTGAGAGAAAAAGTTGGCACCTTTCTCTCGTCTACTCTTCGACGACTTGTAAAATCGATGCTCGTTATTCTTGCTAGATTCGATATAAAACGATGTATCCCTTTGTTTTTAGCCGGAATACAAGTTTTCGCGCAGTTCTGAGAGAAACAATTTACACCTTTTTTTCATCTACTCTTCGACGACTTGTAAACTCGATGCTCCTGAATCTTGCTAGTTTTGATCTAAAACGATGTATCCCGTTCTTTTGAGCCGGAATACAAGTTTTCGCGCAGTTCTGAGAGAAAAAGTTTGCACCTTTCTCTCATCTACTCTTCGACGACTTGTAAAATCGATGCTCGTGAATCTTGCTAGTTTCGATCTAAAACGATGTATCCTGTTGTTTTGAGCCGGAATACAAGTTTTCGCGCAGTTCTGAGAGAAAAAGTTGGCACCTTTCTCTCGTCTACTCTTCGACGACTTGTAAAATCGATGCTCGTGAATCGTGCTAGTTTCAATCTAAGACGATGTATCCCGCTGTTTTGAGCCGTAATACATGTTTTCGCGCAGTTCTGAGAGAAAACGTTTACACCTTTCTCTCCTCTACTCTTCGACGACTTGTTATATCGATGCTCGTGATTCTTGCTAGTTTCAATATAAAACGATGTATCCCTTTGTTTTGAGCCGGAATAGAAGTTTTCGCGCAGTTCTGAGAGAAAAAATTTACACCTTTTTTTCGTCTACTCTTCTTCGACTTGTAAAATCGATGTTCGTGAATCTTGCTAGTTTCGATCTAAACGATGTATCCCGTTGTTCTGAGCCGGAATACAAGTTTTCGCGCAGTTCTGAGAGAAAAAGTTTGCACCTTTCTCTCGTCTACTTTTCGACGACTTGTAAAATCGATGCTCGTGATTCTTTCTTGTTTCGATATAAAACGATGTATCCCTTTCTTTTGAGCCGGAATAGAAGTTTTCGCGCAGTTCTGAGAGAAAAAATTTACACCTTTTTTTCCTCTACTCTTCGACGACTTGTAAAATCGATGCTCGTGAATCTTGCTAGTTTCGATCTATAACGATGTATCCCGTTGTTTTGAGCCGGAATACAAGTTTTCGCGCAGTTCTTAGAGGAAAAGTTTGCACCTTTCTCTCGTCTACTCTTCGACGACTTGTAAAATCGATGCTCGTGAATCGTGCTAGTTTCGATCTAAAACGATGTATCCCGTTGTTTTGAGCCGTAATACATGTTTTCGCGCAGTTCTGAAAGAAAAAGTTTGCACCTTTCTCTCCTCTACTCTTCGACGACTTGTTAAATCGATGCTCGTGATTCTTGCTAGTTTCGATATAAAACGATGTATCCCTTTGTTTTGAGCCGGAATAGAAGTTTTCGCGCAGTTCCGAGAGAAAAAATTTACACCTTTCTCTCGTCTACTCTTCGACGACTTGAGAAATCGATGCTCGTGAATCTTGCTAGTTTCGATCTAAAGCGATGTATCGTTGTTTTGAGCCGGAATACAAGTTTTCGCGCAGTTCTGAGAGAAAAAGTTGGCACCTTTCTCTCGTCTACTCTTCGACGACTTGTAAAATCGATGCTCGTGAATCTGGCTAGTTTCGATCTAAAACGATGTATCTCGTTGTTTTGAGCCGGAATACAAGTTTCGCGCAGTTCTGAGAGAAAAAATTTACACATTTTTTTCATCTACTCTTCGACGACTTGTAAAATCGATGCTCCTGAATCTTGCTAGTTTCGATCTAAAACGATGAATCCCGTTGTTGTGAGCCGCAATACAAGTTTTCGCGCAGTTCTGAGAGAAGACATCTACACCTATTTTTCATCTACTCTTCGACGACTTGTAAAATCGATGCTCGTGAATTTTGCTTGTTTCGATCTAAAACGATGTATCCCGTTGTTTTGATCCGGAATACAAATTTTCGCGCAGTTCTGAGAGAAAAAGTTTGCACCTTTCTCTCGTCTGCTTTTCGACGACTTGTAAAATCGATGCTCGTGATTCTTTCTAGTTTCGATATAAAACGATGTATCCCTTTCTTTTGAGCCGGAATAGAAGTTTTTGCGCAGTTCTGAGAGAAAAAATTTACACCTTTTTTTCGTCTACTCTTCGACGACTTGTAAAATCGATGCTCGTGAATCTTGCTAGTTTCGATCTAAAACGATGTATCCCGTTGTTTTGAGCCGGAATGCAAGTTTTCGCGCAGTTCTTAGAGGAAAAGTTTGCACCTTTCTCTCGTCTACTCTTCGACGACTTGTAAAATCTATGCTCGTGAATCGTGCTAGTTTCGATCTAAAACGATGTATCCCGTTGTTTTGAGCCGTAATACATGTTTTCGCGCAGTTCTGAGAGAAAAAGTTCACACCTTTCTCTCCTCTACTCTTAGACGACTTGTTAAATCGATGCTCGTGATTCTTGCTCTTTTCGATATAAAACGATGTATCCCTTTGTTTTGAGCCGGAATAGAAGTTTTCGCGCAGTTCTGAGAGAAAAAATTTACACCTTTTTTTCGTCTACTTTTCGATGACTTGTAAAATCGATGCTCGTGAATCTTGCTAGTTTCAATCTATAACGATGTATCCCGTTGTTTTGAGCCGGAATACATGTTTTCGCGCAGTTCTGAGAGAAAAAGTTTGCACCTTTCTCTCGTCTACTCTTCGACGTCTTGTAAAATCGATGCTCGTGAATCTTGTTAGTTTCGATCTAAAACGATGTATCCCGTTGTTCTGAGCCGGAACACAAGTTTTAGCGCAGTTTTGAGAGAAAATGTTTACACCTTTCTCTCGTCTACTCTTCGATGACTTGTAAAATTGATGGTCGTGAATCTGGCTAGTTTCGATCTAAAACGATGTATCTCTTTGTTTTGAGCCGGAATACAAGTTTTCGCGCAGTTCTGAGAGAAACAATTTACACCTTTTTTTCATCTACTCTTCGACGACTTGTAAACTCGATGCTCCTGAATCTTGCTAGTTTTGATCTAAAACGATGTATCCCGTTCTTTTGAGCCGGAATACAAGTTTTCGCGCAGTTCTGAGAGAAAAAGTTTGCACCTTTCTCTCATCTACTCTTCGACGACTTGTAAAATCGATGCTCGTGAATCTTGCTAGTTTCGATCTAAAACGATGTATCCTGTTGTTTTGAGCCGGAATACAAGTTTTCGCGCAGTTCTGAGAGAAAAAGTCGGCACCTTTCTCTCGTCTACTCTTCGACGACTTGTAAAATCGATGCTCGTGAATCGTGCTAGTTTCAATCTAAAACGATGTATCCCGCTGTTTTGAGCCGTAATACATGTTTTCGCGCAGTTCTGAGAGAAAAAGTTTACACCTTTCTCTCCTCTACTCTTCGACGACTTGTTATATCGATGCTCGTGATTCTTGCTAGTTTCAATATAAAACGATGTATCCCTTTGTTTTGAGCCGGAATAGAAGTTTTCGCGCAGTTCTGAGAGAAAAAATTTACACCTTTTTTTCGTCTACTCTTCGACGACTTGTAAAATCGATGTTCGTGAATCTTGCTAGTTTCGATCTAAACGATGTATCCCGTTGTTCTGAGCCGGAATACAAGTTTTCGCGCAGTTCTGAGAGAAAAAGTTTGCACCTTTCTCTCGTCTACTTTTCGACGACTTGTAAAATCGATGCTCGTGATTCTTTCTTGTTTCGATATAAAACGATGTATCCCTTTCTTTTGAGCCGGAATAGAAGTTTTCGCGCAGTTCTGAGAGAAAAATTTTACACCTTTTTTTCCTCTACTCTTCGACGACTTGTAAAATCGATGCTCGTGAATCTTGCTAGTTTCGATCTATAACGATGTATCCCGTTGTTTTGAGCCGGAATACAAGTTTTCGCGCAGTTCTTAGAGGAAAAGTTTGCACCTTTCTCTCGTCTACTCTTCGACGACTTGTAAAATCGATGCTCGTGAATCGTGCTAGTTTCGATCTAAAACGATGTATCCCGTTGTTTTGAGCCGTAATACATGTTTTCGCGCAGTTCTGAAAGAAAAAGTTTGCACCTTTCTCTCCTCTACTCTTCGACGACTTGTTAAATCGATGCTCGTGATTCTTGCTAGTTTCGATATAAAACGATGTATCCCTTTGTTTTGAGCCGGAATAGAAGTTTTCGCGCAGTTCCGAGAGAAAAAATTTACACCTTTCTCTCGTCTACTCTTCGACGACTTGAGAAATCGATGCTCGTGAATCTTGCTAGTTTCGATCTAAAGCGATGTATCTCGTTGTTTTGAGCCGGAATACAAGTTTTCGCGCAGTTCTGAGAGAAAAAGTTGGCACCTTTCTCTCGTCTACTCTTCGACGACTTGTAAAATCGATGCTCGTGAATCTGGCTAGTTTCGATCTAAAACGATGTATCTCGTTGTTTTGAGCCGGAATACAAGTTTCGCGCAGTTCTGAGAGAAAAAATTTACACATTTTTTTCATCTACTCTTCGACGACTTGTAAAATCGATGCTCCTGAATCTTGCTAGTTTCGATCTAAAACGATGAATCCCGTTGTTGTGAGCCGCAATACAAGTTTTCGCGCAGTTCTGAGAGAAGACATCTACACCTATTTTTCATCTACTCTTCGACGACTTGTAAAATCGATGCTCGTGAATTTTGCTTGTTTCGATCTAAAACGATGTATCCCGTTGTTTTGAGCCGGAATACAAATTTTCGCGCAGTTCTGAGAGAAAAAGTTTGCACCTTTCTCTCGTCTGCTTTTCGACGACTTGTAAAATCGATGCTCGTGATTCTTTCTAGTTTCGATATAAAACGATGTATCCCTTTCTTTTGAGCCGGAATAGAAGTTTTCGCGCAGTTCTGAGAGAAAAAGTTGGCACCTTTCTCTCGTCTACTCTTCGACGACTTGTAAAATCGATGCTCGTTATTCTTGCTAGATTCGATATAAAACGATGTATCCCTTTGTTTTTAGCCGGAATACAAGTTTTCGCGCAGTTCTGAGAGAAACAATTTACACCTTTTTTTCATCTACTCTTCGACGACTTGTAAACTCGATGCTCCTGAATCTTGCTAGTTTTGATCTAAAACGATGTATCCCGTTCTTTTGAGCCGGAATACAAGTTTTCGCGCAGTTCTGAGAGAAAAAGTTTGCACCTTTCTCTCATCTACTCTTCGACGACTTGTAAAATCGATGCTCGTGAATCTTGCTAGTTTCGATCTAAAACGATGTATCCTGTTGTTTTGAGCCGGAATACAAGTTTTCGCGCAGTTCTGAGAGAAAAAGTTGGCACCTTTCTCTCGTCTACTCTTCGACGACTTGTAAAATCGATGCTCGTGAATCGTGCTAGTTTCAATCTAAAACGATGTATCCCGCTGTTTTGAGCCGTGGGACATGTTTTCGCGCAGTTCTGAGAGAAAAAGTTTACACCTTTCTCTCCTCTACTCTTCGACGACTTGTTATATCGATGCTCGTGATTCTTGCTAGTTTCAATATAAAACGATGTATCCCTTTGTTTTGAGCCGGAATAGAAGTTTTCGCGCAGTTCTGAGAGAAAAAATTTACACCTTTTTTTCGTCTACTCTTCGACGACTTGTAAAATCGATGTTCGTGAATCTTGCTAGTTTCGATCTAAACGATGTATCCCGTTGTTCTGAGCCGGAATACAAGTTTTCGCGCAGTTCTGAGAGAAAAAGTTTGCCCTTTCTCTCGTCTACTTTTCGACGACTTGTAAAATCGATGCTCGTGATTCTTTCTTGTTTCGATATAAAACGATGTATCCCTTTCTTTTGAGCCGGAATAGAAGTTTTCGCGCAGTTCTGAGAGAAAAAATTTACACCTTTTTTTCCTCTACTCTTCGACGACTTGTAAAATCGATGCTCGTGAATCTTGCTAGTTTCGATCTATAACGATGTATCCCGTTGTTTTGAGCCGGAATACAAGTTTTCGCGCAGTTCTTAGAGGAAAAGTTTGCACCTTTCTCTCGTCTACTCTTCGACGACTTGTAAAATCGATGCTCGTGAATCGTGCTAGTTTCGATCTAAAACGATGTATCCCGTTGTTTTGAACCGTAATACATGTTTTCGCGCAGTTCTGAAAGAAAAAGTTTGCACCTTTCTCTCCTCTACTCTTCGACGACTTGTTAAATCGATGCTCGTGATTCTTGCTAGTTTCGATATAAAACGATGTATCCCTTTGTTTTGAGCCGGAATAGAAGTTTTCGCGCAGTTCCGAGAGAAAAAATTTACACCTTTCTCTCGTCTACTCTTCGACGACTTGAGAAATCGATGCTCGTGAATCTTGCTAGTTTCGATCTAAAGCGATGTATCTCGTTGTTTTGAGCCGGAAAACAAGTTTTCGCGCAGTTCTGAGAGAAAAAGTTGGCACCTTTCTCTCGTCTACTCTTCGACGACTTGTAAAATCGATGCTCGTGAATCTGGCTAGTTTCGATCTAAAACGATGTATCTCGTTGTTTTGAGCCGGAATACAAGTTTCGCGCAGTTCTGAGAGAAAAAATTTACACATTTTTTTCATCTACTCTTCGACGACTTGTAAAATCGATGCTCCTGAATCTTGCTAGTTTCGATCTAAAACGATGAATCCCGTTGTTGTGAGCCGCAATACAAGTTTTCGCGCAGTTCTGAGAGAAGACATCTACACCTATTTTTCATCTACTCTTCGACGACTTGTAAAATCGATGCTCGTGAATTTTGCTTGTTTCGATCTAAAACGATGTATCCCGTTGTTTTGAGCCGGAATACAAATTTTCGCGCAGTTCTGAGAGAAAAAGTTTGCACCTTTCTCTCGTCTGCTTTTCGACGACTTGTAAAATCGATGCTCGTGATTCTTTCTAGTTTCGATATAAAACGATGTATCCCTTTCTTTTGAGCCGGAATAGAAGTTTTCGCGCAGTTCTGAGAGAAAAAGTTGGCACCTTTCTCTCGTCTACTCTTCGACGACTTGTAAAATCGATGCTCGTTATTCTTGCTAGATTCGATATAAAACGATGTATCCCTTTGTTTTTAGCCGGAATACAAGTTTTCGCGCAGTTCTGAGAGAAAAAATTTACACCTTTTTTTCGTCTACTCTTCGACGACTTGTAAAATCGATGCTCGTGAATCTTGCTAGTTTCGATCTAAAACGATGTATCCCGTTGTTTTGAGCCGGAATACAAGTTTTCACGCAGTTCTGAGAGAAAAAATTTACACCTTTCTCTCGTCTACTCTTCGACGACTTGTGAAATCGATGCTCGTGAATCTTGCTAGTTTCTTTCTAAAACAATGTATCCCGTTGTTTTGAGCCGGAATACAAGTTTTGGCGCAGTTCTGAGAGAAAAAGTTGGCACCTTTCTCTCGTCTACTCTTCGACGACTTGTAAAATCGATGCTCGTGAATCGGGCTAGTTTCGATCTAAAACGATGTATCTCGTTGTTTTGAGCCGGAATACAAGCTTTCGCGCAGTTCTGAGAGAAAAAATTTACACCTTTTTTTCATCTACTCTTCGACGACTTGTAAAATCGATGCTCCTGAATCTTGCTAGTTTCGATCTAAAACGATGAATCCCGTTGTTGTGAGCCGCAATACAAGTTTTCGCGCAGTTCTGAGAGAAAACATCTACACCTATTTTTCATCTACTCTTCGACGACTTGTAAAATCGATGTTCGTGAATCTTGCTAGTTTCGATCTATAACGATGTATCCCGTTGTTTTGAGCCGGAATACAAGTTTTCGCGCAGTTCTTAGAGGAAAAGTTTGCACCTTTCTCTCGTCTACTCTTCGACGACTTGTAAAATCGATGCTCGTGAATCGTGCTAGTTTCGATCGAAACCGATGTATCCCGTTGTTTTGAGCCGTAATACATGTTTTCGCGCAGTTCTGAGAGAAAAAGTTTACACCTTTCTCTCCTCTACTCTTCGACGACTTGTTAAATCGATGCTCGTGATTCTTGCTAGTTTCGATATAAAACGATGTATTCCTTTGTTTTGAGCCGGAATAGAAGTTTTCGCGCAGTTCTGAGAGAAAAAATTTACACCTTTTTTTCGTCTACTCTTCGATGACTTGTAAAATCGATGCTCGTGAATCTTGCTAGTTTCAATCTATAACGATGTATCCCGTTGTTTTGAGCCGGAATACAAGTTTTCGCGCAGTTCTGAGAGAAAAAATTTACACCTTTCTCTCGTGTACTCTTCGACGACTTGTAAAATCGATGCTCGTGAATCTTGCTAGTTTCGATCTAAAACGATGTATCCCGTTGTTTTGAGCCGGAATACAAGTTTTTCGCGCAGTTCTGAGGGAAAAGGTTGCACCTTTCTCTCGTCTACTCTTCGACGACTTGTTAAATCGATGCTCGTGATTCTTGCTTGTTTCGATATAAAACGATGTATCCCTTTGTTTTTAGCCGGAATAAAAGTTTTCGCGCAGTTCTGAGAGATAAAATATACACCTTTTTTTCGTCTACTCTTCGACGACTTGTAAAATCGATGCTCGTGAATCTTGCTAGTTTCGATATAAAACGATGTATCCAGTTCTTTTGAGCCGGAATACAAGTTTTCGCGCAGTTCTGAGAGAAAAACTTTGCACCTTTCTCTCATCTACTCTTCGACGACTTGTAAAATCGATGCTCGTGAATCTTGCTAGTTTCGATCTAAAACAATGTATCCCGTTGTTTTGAGCCGGAATACAAGTTTTCGCGCAGTTCTGAGAGAAAAAGTTTGCACCTTTCTCTCGTCTACTCTTCGACGTCTTGTAAAGTCGATGCTCGTGAATCTTGTTAGTTTCGATCTAAAACGATGTATCCCGTTGTTTTGAGCCGGAATGCAAGTTTTAGCGCAGTTCTGAGAGAAAATGTTTACACCTTTCTCTCGTCTACTCTTCGATGACTTGTAAAATTGATGCTCGTGAATCTGGCTAGTTTCGATCTAAAACGATGTATCTCGTTGTTTTGAGCCGGAATACAAGTTTTCGCGCAGTTCTGAGAGAAACAATTTACACCTTTTTTTCCTCTACTCTTCGACGACTTGTAAAAACGATGCTTGTGAATTTTGCTTGTTTCGATCTAAAACGATGTATCCCGTTGTTTTGAGCCGGAATAGAAGTTTTCGCGCAGTTCTTAGAGGAAAAGTTTGCACCTTTCTCTCGTCTACTCTTCGATGACTTGTTAAATCTATGCTCGTGAATCGTGCTAGTTTCGATCTAAAACGATGTATCCCGTTGTTTTGAGCCGAAATACATGGTTTCGCGCAGTTCTGAGAGAAAAAGTTTACACCTTTCTCTCCTCTACTCTTAGACGACTTGTAAAATCGATGCTCGTGATTCTTGCTAGTTTCGATCTAAAACAATGTATCTCGTTGTTTTGAGCCGGAATATAAGTTTTCGCGCAGTTCTGAGAGAAAAAGTTTGCACCTTTCTCTCGTCAACTCTTCGGCGACTTGTAAAATCGATGCTCGTGAATCCTGCTAGTTTCGATCTAAAACGATGCATTCCTTTCTTTTGAGCCGGAATACAAGTTTTCGCGCAGTTCTGAGAGAAAACATCTACACCTATTTTTCATCTACTCTCGACGACTTGTAAAATTGATGTTCGTGAATCTTGCTAGTTTCGATCTAAAACAATGTATCCCGTTGTTTTGAGCCGGAATACAAGTTTTCGCGCAGTTCTGAGAGAAAAAGTTTACACCTTTCTCTCGTCTACTCTTCGACGACTTGTAAAAACGATGCTCGTGAATTTTGCTGGTTTCGATCTAAAACGATGTATCCCGTTGTTTTGAGCCGGAATACAAGTTTTCGCGCAGTTCTGAGAGAAAAAGTTTGACCTTTCTCTCGTCTACTTTTCGACGACTTGTAAAATCGATGCTCGGGATTCTTTCTAGTTTCGATATAAAACGATGTATCCCGTTGTTTTGAGCCGGAATACAAGTTTTCGCGCAGTTCTTAGAGGAAAAGTTTGCACCTTTCTCTCGTCTACTCTTCGACGACTTGTAAAATCGATGCTCGTGAATCGTGCTAGTTTCGATCTAAAACGATGTATCCCGTTGTTTTGAGCCGTAATACATGTTTTCGCGCAGTTCTGAGAGAAAATGTTTACACCTTTCTCTCGTCTACTCTTCGATGACTTGTAAAATTGATGGTCGTGAATCTGGCTAGTTTCGATCTAAAACGATGTATCTCGTTGTTTTGAGCCGGAATACAAATTTTCGCGCAGTTCTGAGAGAAACAATTTACACCTTTTTTTCATCTACTCTTCGACGACTTGTAAACTCGATGCTCGTGAATCTTGCTAGTTTCGATCTAAAACGATGTATCCCGTTCTTATGAGCCGGAATACAAGTTTTCGCGCAGTTCTGAGAGAAAAAGTTTGCACCTTTCTCTCATCTACTCTTCGACGACTTGTAAAATCGATGCTCGTGAATCTTGCTAGTTTCGATCTAAAACGATGTATCCTGTTGTTTTGAGCCGGAATACAAGTTTTCGCGCAGTTCTGAGAGAAAAAGTTGGCACCTTTCTCTCGTCTACTCTTCGACGACTTGTAAAATCGATGCTCGTGAATCGTGCTAGTTTCAATCTAAAACGATGTATCCCGTTGTTTTGAGCCGTAATACATGTTTTCGCGCAGTTCTGAGAGAAAACGTTTACACCTTTCTCTCCTCTACTCTTCGGCGACTTGTTATATCGATGCTCGTGATTCTTGCTAGTTTCAATATAAAACGATGTATCCCTTTGTTTTGAGCCGGAATAGAAGTTTTCGCGCAGTTCTGAGAGAAAAAATTTACACCTTTCTCTCCTCTACTCTTCGACGACTTGTTATATCGATGCTCGTGATTCTTGCTAGTTTCAATATAAAACGATGTATCCCTTTGTTTTGAGCCGGAATAGAAGTTTTCGCGCAGTTCTGAGAGAAAAAATTTACACCTTTTTTTCGTCTACTCTTCGACGACTTGTAAAATCGATGTTCGTGAATCTTGCTAGTTTCGATCTAAACGATGTATCCCGTTGTTCTGAGCCGGAATACAAGTTTTCGCGCAGTTCTGAGAGAAAAAGTTTGCACCTTTCTCTCGTCTACTTTTCGACGACTTGTAAAATCGATGCTCGTGATTCTTTCTTGTTTCGATATAAAACGATGTATCCCTTTCTTTTGAGCCGGAATAGAAGTTTTCGCGCAGTTCTGAGAGAAAAAATTTACACCTTTTTTTCCTCTACTCTTCGACAACTTGTAAAATCGATGCTCGTGAATCTTGCTAGTTTCGATCTATAACGATGTATCCCGTTGTTTTGAGCCGGAATACAAGTTTTCGCGCAGTTCTTAGAGGAAAAGTTTGCACCTTTCTCTCGTCTACTCTTCGACGACTTGTAAAATCGATGCTCGTGAATCGTGCTAGTTTCGATCTAAAACGATGTATCCCGTTGTTTTGAGCCGTAATACATGTTTTCGCGCAGTTCTGAGAGAAAAAGTTTGCACCTTTCTCTCATCTACTCTTCGACGACTTGTAAAATCGATGCTCGTGAATCTTGCTAGTTTCGATCTAAAACGATGTATCCTGTTGTTTTGAGCCGGAATACAAGTTTTCGCGCAGTTCTGAGAGAAAAAGTTGGCACCTTTCTCTCGTCTACTCTTCGACGACTTGTAAAATCGATGCTCGTGAATCGTGCTAGTTTCAATCTAAAACGATGTATCCCGTTGTTTTGAGCCGTAATACATGTTTTCGCGCAGTTCTGAGAGAAAACGTTTACACCTTTCTCTCCTCTACTCTTCGGCGACTTGTTATATCGATGCTCGTGATTCTTGCTAGTTTCAATATAAAACGATGTATCCCTTTGTTTTGAGCCGGAATAGAAGTTTTCGCGCAGTTCTGAGAGAAAAAATTTACACCTTTCTCTCCTCTACTCTTCGACGACTTGTTATATCGATGCTCGTGATTCTTGCTAGTTTCAATATAAAACGATGTATCCCTTTGTTTTGAGCCGGAATAGAAGTTTTCGCGCAGTTCTGAGAGAAAAAATTTACACCTTTTTTTCGTCTACTCTTCGACGACTTGTAAAATCGATGTTCGTGAATCTTGCTAGTTTCGATCTAAACGATGTATCCCGTTGTTCTGAGCCGGAATACAAGTTTTCGCGCAGTTCTGAGAGAAAAAGTTTGCACCTTTCTCTCGTCTACTTTTCGACGACTTGTAAAATCGATGCTCGTGATTCTTTCTTGTTTCGATATAAAACGATGTATCCCTTTCTTTTGAGCCGGAATAGAAGTTTTCGCGCAGTTCTGAGAGAAAAAATTTACACCTTTTTTTCCTCTACTCTTCGACAACTTGTAAAATCGATGCTCGTGAATCTTGCTAGTTTCGATCTATAACGATGTATCCCGTTGTTTTGAGCCGGAATACAAGTTTTCGCGCAGTTCTTAGAGGAAAAGTTTGCACCTTTCTCTCGTCTACTCTTCGACGACTTGTAAAATCGATGCTCGTGAATCGTGCTAGTTTCGATCTAAAACGATGTATCCCGTTGTTTTGAGCCGTAATACATGTTTTCGCGCAGTTCTGAAAGAAAAAGTTTGCACCTTTCTCTCCTCTACTCTTCGACGACTTGTTAAATCGATGCTCGTGATTCTTTCTAGTTTCGATATAAAACGATGTATCCCTTTGTTTTGAGCCGGAATAGAAGTTTTCGCGCAGTTCCGAGAGAAAAAATTTACACCTTTCTCTCGTCTACTCTTCGACGACTTGTGAAATCGATGCTCGTGAATCTTGCTAGTTTCGATCTAAAGCGACGTATCTCGTTGTTTTGAGCCGGAATACAAGTTTTCGCGCAGTTCTGAGAGAAAAAGTTGGCACCTTTCTCTCGTCTACTCTTCGTCGACTTGTAAAATCGATGCTCGTGAATCTGGCTAGTTTCGATCTAAAACGATGTATCTCGTTGTTTTGAGCCGGAATACAAGTTTCGCGCAGTTCTGAGAAAAAATTTACACATTTTTTTCATCTACTCTTCGACGACTTGTAAAATCGATGCTCCTGAATCTTGCTAGTTTCGATCTAAAACGATGAATCCCGTTGTTGTGAGCCGCAATACAAGTTTTCGCGCAGTTCTGAGAGAAGACATCTTCACCTATTTTTCATCTACTCTTCGACGACTTGTAAAATCGATGCTCGTGAATTTTGCTTGTTTCGATCTAAAACGATGTATCCCGTTGTTTTGAGCCGGAATACAAATTTTCGCGCAGTTCTGAGAGAAAAAGTTTGCACCTTTCTCTCGTCTACTTTTGGACGACTTGTAAAATCGATGCTCGTGATTCTTTCTAGTTTCGACATAAAACGATGTATCCCTTTCTTTTGAGCCGGAATAGAAGTTTTCGCGCAGTTCTGAGAGAAAAAGTTGGCACCTTTCTCTCGTCTACTCTTCGACGACTTGTAAAATCGATGCTCGTTATTCTTGCTAGATTCGATATAAAACGATTTATCCCTTTGTTTTTAGCCGGAATACAAGTTTTCGCGCAGTTCTGAGAGAAAAAATTTACACCTTTTTTTCGTCTACTCTTCGACGACTTGTAAAATCGATGCTCGTGAATCTTGCTAGTTTCGATCTAAAACGATGTATCCCGTTGTTTTGAGCCGGAATACAAGTTTTCACGCAGTTCTGAGAGAAAAAATTTACACCTTTCTCTCGTCTACTCTTCGACGACTTGTGAAATCGATGCTCGTGAATCTTGCTAGTTTCTTTCTAAAACAATGTATCCCGTTGTTTTGAGCCGGAATACAAGTTTTGGCGCAGTTCTGAGAGAAAAAGTTGGCACCTTTCTCTCGTCTACTCTTCGACGACTTGTAAAATCGATGCTCGTGAATCGGGCTAGTTTCGATCTAACACGATGTATCTCGTTGTTTTGAGCCGAAATACAAGCTTTCGCGCAGTTCTGAGAGAAAAAATTTACACCTTTTTTCATCTACTCTTCGACGACTTGTAAAATCGATGCTCCTGAATCTTGCTAGTTTCGATCTAAAACGATGAATCCCGTTGTTGTGAGCCGCAATACAAGTTTTCGCGCAGTTCTGAGAGAAAACATCTACACCTATTTTTCATCTACTCTTCGACGACTTGTAAAATCGATGTTCGTGAATCTTGCTAGTTTCGATCTATAACGATGTATCCCGTTGTTTTGAGCCGGAATACAAGTTTTCGCGCAGTTCTTAGAGGAAAAGTTTGCACCTTTCTCTCGTCTACTCTTCGACGACTTGTAAAATCGATGCTCGTGAATCGTGCTAGTTTCGATCGAAACCGATGTATCCCGTTGTTTTGAGCCGTAATACATGTTTTCGCGCAGTTCTGAGAGAAAAAGTTTACACCTTTCTCTCCTCTACTCTTCGACGACTTGTTAAATCGATGCTCGTGATTCTTGCTAGTTTCGATATAAAACGATGTATCCCTTTGTTTTGAGCCGGAATAGAAGTTTTCGCGCAGTTCTGAGAGAAAAAATTTACACCTTTTTTTCGTCTACTCTTCGATGACTTGTAAAATCGATGCTCGTGAATCTTGCTAGTTTCAATCTATAACGATGTATCCCGTTGTTTTGAGCCGGAATACAAGTTTTCGCGCAGTTCTGAGAGAAAAAATTTACACCTTTCTCTCGTGTACTCTTCGACGACTTGTAAAATCGATGCTCGTGAATCTTGCTAGTTTCGATCTAAAACGATGTATCCCGTTGTTTTGAGCCGGAATACAAGTTTTTCGCGCAGTTCTGAGGGAAAAGGTTGCACCTTTTTCTCGTCTACTCTTCGACGACTTGTAAAATCGATGCTCGTGAATCTTGCTAGTTTCGATCTAAAACGATGTATCCCGTTGTTTTGAGCCGGAATACAAGTTTTCGCGCAGTTCTGAGAGAAAAAGTTTACACCTTTCTCTCCTCTACTCTTCGACGACTTGTAAAATCGATGCTCGTTATTCTTGCTAGATTCGATATAAAACGATGTATCCCTTTGTTTTTAGCCGGAATACAAGTTTTCGCGCAGTTCTGAGAGATAAAATTTACACCTTTTTTTCGTCTACTCTTCGACGACTTGTAAAATCGATGCTCGTGAATCTTGCTAGTTTCGATCTAAAACGATGTATCCAGTTCTTTTGAGCCGGAATACAAGTTTTCGCGCAGTTCTGAGAGAAAAAGTTTGCACCTTTCTCTCATCTACTCTTCGACGACTTGTAAAATCGATGCTCGTGAATCTTGCTAGTTTCGATCTAAAACAATGTATCCCGTTGTTTTGAGCCGGAATACAAGTTTTCGCGCAGTTCTGAGAGAAAAAGTTTGCACCTTTCTCTCGTCTACTCTTCGACGTCTTGTAAAGTCGATGCTCTTGAATCTTGCTAGTTTCGATCTAAAACGATGTATCCCGTTGTTTTGAGCCGGAATACAAGTTTTCACGCAGTTCTGAGAGAAAAAATTTACACCTTTCTCTCGTCTACTCTTCGACGACTTGTGAAATCGATGCTCGTGAATCTTGCTAGTTTCTTTCTAAAACAATGTATCCCGTTGTTTTGAGCCGGAATACAAGTTTTGGCGCAGTTCTGAGAGAAAAAGTTGGCACCTTTCTCTCGTCTACTCTTCGACGACTTGTAAAATCGATGCTCGTGAATCGGGCTAGTTTCGATCTATAACGATGTATCCCGTTGTTTTGAGCCGGAATACAAGTTTTCGCGCAGTTCTTAGAGGAAAAGTTTGCACCTTTCTCTCGTCTACTCTTCGACGACTTGTAAAATCGATGCTCGTGAATCGTGCTAGTTTCGATCGAAACCGATGTATCCCGTTGTTTTGAGCCGTAATACATGTTTTCGCGCAGTTCTGAGAGAAAAAGTTTACACCTTTCTCTCCTCTACTCTTCGACGACTTGTTAAATCGATGCTCGTGATTCTTGATAGTTTCGATATAAAACGATGTATCCCTTTGTTTTGAGCCGGAATAGAAGTTTTCGCGCAGTTCTGAGAGAAAAAATTTACACCTTTTTTTCGTCTACTCTTCGATGACTTGTAAAATCGATGCTCGTGAATCTTGCTAGTTTCAATCTATAACGATGTATCCCGTTGTTTTGAGCCGGAATACAAGTTTTCGCGCAGTTCTGAGAGAAAAAATTTACACCTTTCTCTCGTGTACTCTTCGACGACTTGTAAAATCGATGCTCGTGAATCTTGCTAGTTTCGATCTAAAACGATGTATCCCGTTGTTTTGAGCCGGAATACAAGTTTTTCGCGCAGTTCTGAGGGAAAAGGTTGCACCTTTTTCTCGTCTACTCTTCGACGACTTGTAAAATCGATGCTCGTGAATCTTGCTAGTTTCGATCTAAAACGATGTATCCCGTTGTTTTGAGCCGGAATACAAGGTTTTCGCGCAGTTCTGAGAGAAAAAGTTTACACCTTTCTCTCCTCTACTCTTCGACGACTTGTAAAATCGATGCTCGTTATTCTTGCTAGATTCGATATAAAACGATGTATCCCTTTGTTTTTAGCCGGAATACAAGTTTTCGCGCAGTTCTGAGAGATAAAATTTACACCTTTTTTTCGTCTACTCTTCGACGACTTGTAAAATCGATGCTCGTGAATCTTGCTAGTTTCGATCTAAAACGATGTATCCAGTTCTTTTGAGCCGGAATACAAGTTTTCGCGCAGTTCTGAGAGAAAAAGTTTGCACCTTTCTCTCATCTACTCTTCGACGACTAGTAAAATCTATGCTCGTGAATCTTGCTAGTTTCGATCTAAAACAATGTATCCCGTTGTTTTGAGCCGGAATACAAGTTTTCGCGCAGTTCTGAGAGAAAAAGTTTGCACCTTTCTCTCGTCTACTCTTCGACGTCTTGTAAAGTCGATGCTCGTGAATCTTGTTAGTTTCGATCTAAAACGATGTATCCCGTTGTTTTGAGCCGGAATGCAAGTTTTAGCGCAGTTCTGAGAGAAACAATTTACACCTTTTTTTCATCTACTCTTCGACGACTTGTAAACTCGATGCTCGTGAATCTTGCTAGTTTCGATCTAAAACGATGTATCCCGTTCTTTTGAGCCGGAATACAAGTTTTCGCGCAGTTCTGAGAGAAAAAGTTTGCACCTTTCTCTCATCTACTCTTCGACGACTTGTAAAATCGATGCTCGTGAATCTTGCTAGTTTCGATCTAAAACGATGTATCCCGTTCTTTTGAGCCGGAATAGAAGTTTTCGCGCAGTTCTGAGAGAAAAAATTTACACCTTTTTTTCCTCTACTCTTCGACGACTTGTAAAATCGATGCTCGTGAATCTTGCTAGTTTCGATCTATAACGATGTATCCCGTTGTTTTGAGCCGGAATACAAGTTTTCGCGCAGTTCTTAGAGGAAAAGTTTGCACCTTTCTCTCGTCTACTCTTCGACGACTTGTAAAATCGATGCTCGTGAATCGTGCTAGTTTCGATCTAAAACGATGTATCCCGTTGTTTTGAGCCGTAATACATGTTTTCGCGCAGTTCTGAGAGAAAATGTTTACACCTTTCTCTCGTCTACTCTTCGATGACTTGTCAAATTGATGGTCGTGAATCTGGCTAGTTTCGATCTAAAACGATGTATCTCGTTGTTTTGAGCCGGAATACAAATTTTCGCGCAGTTCTGAGAGAAACAATTTACACCTTTTTTTCATCTACTCTTCGACGACTTGTAAACTCGATGCTCGTGAATCTTGCTAGTTTCGATCTAAAACGATGTATCCCGTTCTTTTGAGCCGGAATACAAGTTTTCGCGCAGTTCTGAGAGAAAAAGTTTGCACCTTTCTCTCATCTACTCTTCGACGACTTGTAAAATCGATGCTCGTGAATCTTGCTAGTTTCGATCTAAAACGATGTATCCTGTTGTTTTGAGCCGGAATACAAGTTTTCGCGCAGTTCTGAGAGAAAAAGTTGGCACCTTTCTCTCGTCTACTCTTCGACGACTTGTAAAATCGATGCTCGTGAATCGTGCTAGTTTCAATCTAAAACGATGTATCCCGTTGTTTTGAGCCGTAATACATGTTTTCGCGCAGTTCTGAGAGAAAAAGTTTACACCTTTCTCTCCTCTACTCTTCGACGACTTGTTATATCGATGCTCGTGATTCTTGCTAGTTTCAATATAAAACGATGTATCCCTTTGTTTTGAGCCGGAATAGAAGTTTTCGCGCAGTTCTGAGAGAAAAAATTTACACCTTTTTTTCGTCTACTCTTCGACGACTTGTAAAATCGATGTTCGTGAATCTTGCTAGTTTCGATCTAAACGATGTATCCCGTTGTTCTGAGCCGGAATACAAGTTTTCGCGCAGTTCTGAGAGAAAAAGTTTACACCTTTCTCTCGTCTACTCTTCGACGACTTGTAAAAACGATGCTCGTGAATTTTGCTTGTTTCGATCTAAAACGATGTATCCCGTTGTTTTGAGCCGGAATACAAGTTTTCGCGCAGTTCTGAGAGAAAAAGTTTGCACCTTTCTCTCGTCTACTTTTCGACGACTTGTAAAATCGATGCTCGTGATTCTTTCTAGTTTCGATATATAACGATGTATCCCGTTGTTTTGAGCCGGAATACAAGTTTTCGCGCAGTTCTGAGAGAAAAAATTTACACCTTTTTTTCCTCTACTCTTCGACGACTTGTAAAATCGATGCTCGTGAATCTTGCTAGTTTCGATCTATAACGATGTATCCCGTTGTTTTGAGCCGGAATACAAGTTTTCGCGCAGTTCTTAGAGGAAAAGTTTGCACCTTTCTCTCGTCTACTCTTCGACGACTTGTAAAATCGATGCTCGTGAATCGTGCTAGTTTCGATCTAAAACGATGTATCCCGTTGTTTTGAGCCGGAATACAAGTTTTCGCGCAGTTCTGAGAGAAAAAGTTGGCACCTTTCTCTCGTCTACTCTTCGACGACTTGTAAAATCGATGCTCGTGAATATTGCTAGTTTCGATCTAAAACGATGAATCCCGTTGTTTTGAGCCGGAATACAAGTTTTCCCGCAGTTCTGAGAGAAAAAATTTGCACCTTTTTTTCCTCTACTCTTCGGCAACTTGTAAAAACGATGCTCGTGAATTTTGCTTGTTTCGATCTAAAACGATGTATCCCGTTGTTTTGAGCCGGAATAGAAGTTTTCGCGCAGTTCTTAGAGGAAAAGTTTGCACCTTTCTCTCGTCTACTCTTCGATGACTTGTTAAATCGATGCTCGTGAATCGTGCTAGTTTCGATCTAAAACGATGTATCCCGTTGTTTTGAGCCGAAATACATGGTTTCGCGCAGTTCTGAGAGAAAAAGTTTACACCTTTCTCTCCTCTACTCTTAGACGACTTGTAAAATCGATGCTCGTGAATATGGCTAGTTTCGATCTAAAACAATGAATCCCGTTGTTATGAGCCGCAATACAAGTTTTCGCGCAGTTCTGAGAGAAAACATCTACACCTATTTTTCATCTACTCTTCGACGACTTGTAAAATTGATGTTCGTGAATCTTGCTAGTTTCGATCTAAAACAATGTATCCCGTTGTTTTGAGCCGGATTTCGCGCAGTTCTGAGAGAAAAAGTTTACACCTTTCTCTCGTCTACTCTTCGACGACTTGTAAAAACGATGCTCGTGAATTTTGCTTGTTTCGATCTAAAACGATGTATCCCGTTGTTTTGAGCCGGAATACAAGTTTTCGCGCAGTTCTGAGAGAAAAGGTTTGACCTTTCTCTCGTCTACTTTTCGACGACTTGTAAAATCGATGCTCGTGATTCTTTCTAGTTTCGATATAAAACGATGTATCCCGTTGTTTTGAGCCGGAATAGAAGTTTTCGCGCAGTTCTGAGAGAAAAAATTTACACCTTTTTTTCCTCTACTCTTCGACGACTTGTAAAATCGATGCTCGTGAATCTTGCTAGTTTCGATCTATAACGATGTATCCCGTTGTTTTGAGCCGGAATACAAGTTTTCGCGCAGTTCTTAGAGGAAAAGTTTGCACCTTTCTCTCGTCTACTCTTCGACGACTTGTAAAATCGATGCTCGTGAATCGTGCTAGTTTCGATCTAAAACGATGTACCCCGTTGTTTTGAGCCGTAATACATGTTATCGCGCAGTTCTGAGAGAAAATGTTTACACCTTTCTCTCGTCTACTCTTCGATGACTTGTAAAATTGATGGTCGTGAATCTGGCTAGTTTCGATCTAAAACGATGTATCTCGTTGTTTTGAGCCGGAATACAAGTTTTCGCGCAGTTCTGAGAGAAACAATTTACACCTTTTTTTCATCTACTCTTCGACGACTTGTAAACTCGATGCTCGTGAATCTTGCTAGTTTCGATCTAAAACGATGTATCCCGTTCTTTTGAGCCGGAATAGAAGTTTTCGCGCAGTTCTGAGAGAAAAAATTTACACCTTTTTTTCGTCTACTCTTCGACGACTTGTAAAATCGATGTTGGTGAATCTTGCTAGTTTCGATCTAAACGATGTATCCCGTTGTTCTGAGCCGGAATACAAGTTTTCGCGCAGTTCTGAGAGAAAAAGTTTACACCTTTCTCTCGTCTACTCTTCGACGACTTGTAAAAACGATGCTCGTGAATTTTGCTTGTTTCGATCTAAAACGATGTACCCCGTTGTTTTGAGCCGGAATACAAGTTTTCGCGCAGTTCTGAGAGAAAAAGTTTACACCTTTCTCTCCTCTACTCTTCGACGACTTGTAAAATCGATGCTCGTTATTCTTGCTAGATTCGATATAAAACGATGTATCCCTTTGTTTTTAGCCGGAATACAAGTTTTCGCGCAGTTCTGAGAGATAAAATTTACACCTTTTTTTCGTCTACTCTTCGACGACTTGTAAAATCGATGCTCGTGAATCTTGCTAGTTTCGATCTAAAACGATGTATCCAGTTCTTTTGAGCCGGAATACAAGTTTTCGCGCAGTTCTGAGAGAAAAAGTTTGCACCTTTCTCTCATCTACTCTTCGACGACTTGTGAAATCGATGCTCGTGAATCTTGCTAGTTTCGATCTAAAACAATGTATCCCGCTGTTTTGAGCCGGAATACAAGTTTTCGCGCAGTTCTGAGAGAAAAAGTTTGCACCTTTCTCTCGTCTACTCTTCGACGTCTTGTAAAGTCGATGCTCGTGAATCTTGCTAGTTTCGATCTAAAACGATGTATCCCGTTGTTTTGAGCCGGAATGCAAGTTTTAGCGCAGTTCTGAGAGAAAATGTTTACACCTTTCTCTCGTCTACTCTTCGATGACTTGTAAAATTGATGCTCGTGAATCTGGCTAGTTTCGATCTAAAACGATGTATCTCGTTGTTTTGAGCCGGAATACAAGTTTTCGCGCAGTTCTGAGAGAAACAATTTACACCTTTTTTTCATCTACTCTTCGACGACTTGTAAACTCGATGCTCGTGAATATTGCTAGTTTCGATCTAAAACGATGAATCCCGTTGTTTTGAGCCGGAATACAAGTTTTCCCGCAGTTCTGAGAGAAAAATTTTGCACCTTTTTTTCCTCTACTCTTCGACGACTTGTAAAAACGATGCTTGTGAATTTTGCTTGTTTCGATCTAAAACGATGTATCCCGTTGTTTTGAGCCGGAATAGAAGTTTTCGCGCAGTTCTTAGAGGAAAAGTTTGCACCTTTCTCTCGTCTACTCTTCGATGACTTGTTAAATCGATGCTCGTGAATCGTGCTAGTTTCGATCTAAAACGATGTATCCCGTTGTTTTGAGCCGACATACATGGTTTCGCGCAGTTCTGAGAGAAAAAGTTTACACCTTTCTCTCCTCTACTCTTAGACGACTTGTAAAATCGATGCTCGTGATTCTTGCTAGTTTCGATCTAAAACAATGTATCTCGTTGTTTTGAGCCGGAATATAAGTTTTCGCGCAGTTCTGAGAGAAAACGTTTGCACCTTTCTCTCGTCAACTCTTCGGCGACTTGTAAAATCGATGCTCGTGAATCCTGCTAGTTTCGATCTAAAACGATGCATTCCTTTCTTTTGAGCCGGAATACAAGTTTTCGCGCAGTTCTGAGAGAAAACATCTACACCTATTTTTCATCTACTCTCGACGACTTGTAAAATTGATGTTCGTGAATCTTGCTAGTTTCGATCTAAAACAATGTATCCCGTTGTTTTGAGCCGGAATACAAGTTTTCGCGCAGTTCTGAGAGAAAAAGTTTACACCTTTCTCTCGTCTACTCTTCGACGACTTGTAAAAACGATGCTCGTGAATTTTGCTTGTTTCGATCTAAAACGATGTATCCCGTTGTTTTGAGCCGGAATACAAGTTTTCGCGCAGTTCTGAGAGAAAAAGTTTGACCTTTCTCTCGTCTACTTTTCGACGACTTGTAAAATCGATGCTCGTGATTCTTTCTAGTTTCGATATAAAACGATGTATCCCGTTGTTTTGAGCCGGAATAGAAGATTTCGCGCAGTTCTGAGAGAAAAAATTTACACCTTTTTTTCCTCTACTCTTCGACGACTTGTAAAATCGATGCTCGTGAATCTTGCTAGTTTCGATCTATAACGATGTATCCCGTTGTTTTGAGCCGGAATACAAGTTTTCGCGCAGTTCTTAGAGGAAAAGTTTGCACCTTTCTCTCGTCTACTCTTCGACGACTTGTAAAATCGATGCTCGTGAATCGTGCTAGTTTCGATCTAAAACGATGTATCCCGTTGTTTTGAGCCGTAATACATGTTTTCGCGCAGTTCTGAGAGAAAATGTTTACACCTTTCTCTCGTCTACTCTTCGATGACTTGTAAAATTGATCGTCGTGAATCTGGCTAGTTTCGATCTAAAACAATGTATCTCGTTGTTTTGAGCCGGAATACAAATTTTCGCGCAGTTCTGAGAGAAACAATTTACACCTTTTTTTCATCTACTCTTCGACGACTTGTAAACTCGATGCTCGTGAATCTTGCTAGTTTCGATCTAAAACGATGTATCCCGTTCTTTTGAGCCGGAATACAAGTTTTCGCGCAGTTCTGAGAGAAAAAGTTTGCACCTTTCTCTCATCTACTCTTCGACGACTTGTAAAATCGATGCTCGTGAATCTTGCTAGTTTCGATCTAAAACGATGTATCCTGTTGTTTTGAGCCGGAATACAAGTTTTCGCGCAGTTCTGAGAGAAAAAGTTTGCACCTTTCTCTCGTCTACTTTTCGACGACTTGTAAAATCGATGCTCGTGATTCTTTCTTGTTTCGATATAAAACGATGTATCCCTTTCTTTTGAGCCGGAATAGAAGTTTTCGCGCAGTTCTGAGAGAAAAAATTTACACCTTTTTTTCCTCTACTCTTCGACGACTTGTAAAATCGATGCTCGTGAATCTTGCTAGTTTCGATCTATAACGATGTATCCCGTTGTTTTGAGCCGGAATACAAGTTTTCGCGCAGTTCTTAGAGGAAAAGTTTGCACCTTTCTCTCGTCTACTCTTCGACGACTTGTAAAATCGATGCTCGTGAATCGTGCTAGTTTCGATCTAAAACGATGTATCCCGTTGTTTTGAGCCGTAATACATGTTTTCGCGCAGTTCTGAAAGAAAAAGTTTGCACCTTTCTCTCCTCTACTCTTCGACGACTTGTTAAATCGATGCTCGTGATTCTTGCTAGTTTCGATATAAAACGATGTATCCCTTTGTTTTGAGCCGGAATAGAAGTTTTCGCGCAGTTCCGAGAGAAAAAATTTACACCTTTCTCTCGTCTACTCTTCGACGACTTGTGAAATCGATGCTCGTGAATCTTGCTAGTTTCGATCTAAAGCGATGTATCTCGTGGTTTTGAGCCGGAATACAAGTTTTCGCGCAGTTCTGAGAGAAAAAGTTGGCACCTTTCTCTCGTCTACTCTTCGTCGACTTGTAAAATCGATGCTCGTGAATCTGGCTAGTTTCGATCTTAAACGATGTATCTCGTTGTTTTGAGCCGGAATACAAGTTTCGCGCAGTTCTGAGAGAAAAAATTTACACATTTTTTTCATCTACTCTTCGACGACTTGTAAAATCGATGCTCCTGAATCTTGCTAGTTTCGATCTAAAACGATGAATCCCGTTGTTGTGAGCCGCAATACAAGTTTTCGCGCAGTTCTGAGAGAAGACATCTACACCTATTTTTCATCTACTCTTCGACGACTTGTAAAATCAATGCTCGTGAATTTTGCTTGTTTCGATCTAAAACGATGTATCCCGTTGTTTTGAGCCGGAATACAAATTTTCGCGCAGTTCTGAGAGAAAAAGATTGCACCTTTCTCTCGTCTACTTTTCGACGACTTGTAAAATCGATGCTCGTGATTCTTTCTAGTTTCGATATAAAACGATGTATCCCTTTCTTTTGAGCCGGAATAGAAGTTTTCGCGCAGTTCTGAGAGAAAAAGTTGGCACCTTTCTCTCGTCTACTCTTCGACGACTTGTAAAATTGATGCTCGTTATTCTTGCTAGATTCGATATAAAACGATTTATCCCTTTGTTTTTAGCCGGAATACAAGTTTTCGCGCAGTTCTGAGAGAAAAAATTTACACCTTTTTTTCGTCTACTCTTCGACGACTTGTAAAATCGATGCTCGTGAATCTTGCTAGTTTCGATCTAAAACGATGTATCCCGTTGTTTTGAGCCGGAATACAAGTTTTCACGCAGTTCTGAGAGAAAAAATTTACACCTTTCTCTCGTCTACTCTTCGACGACTTGTAAAATCGATGCTCGTGAATCGGGCTAGTTTCGATCTAACACGATGTATCTCGTTGTTTTGAGCCGGAATACAAGCTTTCGCGCAGTTCTGAGAGAAAAAATTTACACCTTTTTTCATCTACTCTTCGACGACTTGTAAAATCGATGCTCCTGAATCTTGCTAGTTTCGATCTATAACGATGTATCCCGTTGTTTTGAGCCGGAATACAAGTTTTCGCGCAGTTCTTAGAGGAAAAGTTTGCACCTTTCTCTCGTCTACTCTTCGACGACTTGTAAAATCGATGCTCGTGAATCGTGCTAGTTTCGATCGAAACCGATGTATCCCGTTGTTTTGAGCCGTAATACATGTTTTCGCGCAGTTCTGAGAGAAAAAGTTTACACCTTTCTCTCCTCTACTCTTCGACGACTTGTTAAATCGATGCTCGTGATTCTTGCTAGTTTCGATATAAAACGATGTATCCCTTTGTTTTGAGCCGGAATAGAAGTTTTCGCGCAGTTCTGAGAGAAAAAATTTACACCTTTTTTTCGTCTACTCTTCGATGACTTGTAAAATCGATGCTCGTGAATCTTGCTAGTTTCAATCTATAACGATGTATCCCGTTGTTTTGAGCCGGAATACAAGTTTTCGCGCAGTTCTGAGAGAAAAAATTTACACCTTTCTCTCGTGTACTCTTCGACGACTTGTAAAATCGATGCTCGTGAATCTTGCTAGTTTCGATCTAAAACGATGTATCCCGTTGTTTTGAGCCGGAATACAAGTTTTTCGCGCAGTTCTGAGGGAAAAGGTTGCACCTTTTTCTCGTCTACTCTTCGACGACTTGTAAAATCGATGCTCGTGAATCTTGCTAGTTTCGATCTAAAACGATGTATCCCGTTGTTTTGAGCCGGAATACAAGTTTTCGCGCAGTTCTGAGAGAAAAAGTTTACACCTTTCTCTCCTCTACTCTTCGACGACTTGTAAAATCGATGCTCGTTATTCTTGCTAGATTCGATATAAAACGATGTATCCCTTTGTTTTTAGCCGGAATACAAGTTTTCGCGCAGTTCTGAGAGGTAAAATTTACACCTTTTTTTCGTCTACTCTTCGACGACTTGTAAAATCGATGCTCGTGAATCTTGCTAGTTTCGATCTAAAACGATGTATCCAGTTCTTTTGAGCCGGAATACAAGTTTTCGCGCAGTTCTGAGAGAAAAAGTTTGCACCTTTCTCTCATCTACTCTTCGACGACTTGTAAAATCGATGCTCGTGAATCTTGCTAGTTTCGATCTAAAACAATGTATCCCGTTGTTTTGAGCCGGAATACAAGTTTTCGCGCAGTTCTGAGAGAAAAAGTTTGCACCTTTCTCTCGTCTACTCTTCGACGTCTTGTAAAGTCGATGCTCGTGAATCTTGTTAGTTTCGATCTAAAACGATGTATCCCGTTGTTTTGAGCCGGAATACAAGTTTTCACGCAGTTCTGAGAGAAAAAATTTACACCTTTCTCTCGTCTACTCTTCGACGACTTGTGAAATCGATGCTCGTGAATCTTGCTAGTTTCTTTCTAAAACAATGTATCCCGTTGTTTTGAGCCGGAATACAAGTTTTGGCGCAGTTCTGAGAGAAAAAGTTGGCACCTTTCTCTCGTCTACTCTTCGACGACTTGTAAAATCGATGCTCGTGAATCGGGCTAGTTTCGATCTATAACGATGTATCCCGTTGTTTTGAGCCGGAATACAAGTTTTCGCGCAGTTCTTAGAGGAAAAGTTTGCACCTTTCTCTCGTCTACTCTTCGACGACTTGTAAAATCGATGCTCGTGAATCGTGCTAGTTTCGATCGAAACCGATGTATCCCGTTGTTTTGAGCCGTAATACATGTTTTCGCGCAGTTCTGAGAGAAAAAGTTTACACCTTTCTCTCCTCTACTCTTCGACGACTTGTTAAATCGATGCTCGTGATTCTTGATAGTTTCGATATAAAACGATGTATCCCTTTGTTTTGAGCCGGAATAGAAGTTTTTGCGCAGTTCTGAGAGAAAAAATTTACACCTTTTTTTCGTCTGCTCTTCGATGACTTGTAAAATCGATGCTCGTGAATCTTGCTAGTTTCAATCTATAACGATGTATCCCGTTGTTTTGAGCCGGAATACAAGTTTTCGCGCAGTTCTGAGAGAAAAAATTTACACCTTTCTCTCGTGTACTCTTCGACGACTTGTAAAATCGATGCTCGTGAATCTTGCTAGTTTCGATCTAAAACGATGTATCCCGTTGTTTTGAGCCGGAATACAAGTTTTTCGCGCAGTTCTGAGGGAAAAGGTTGCACCTTTTTCTCGTCTACTCTTCGACGACTTGTAAAATCGATGCTCGTGAATCTTGCTAGTTTCGATCTAAAACGATGTATCCCGTTGTTTTGAGCCGGAATACAAGGTTTTCGCGCAGTTCTGAGAGAAAAAGTTTACACCTTTCTCTCCTCTACTCTTCGACGACTTGTAAAATCGATGCTCGTTATTCTTGCTAGATTCGATATAAAACGATGTATCCCTTTGTTTTTAGCCGGAATACAAGTTTTCGCGCAGTTCTGAGAGATAAAATTTACACCTTTTTTTCGTCTACTCTTCGACGACTTGTAAAATCGATGCTCGTGAATCTTGCTAGTTTCGATCTAAAACGATGTATCCAGTTCTTTTGAGCCGGAATACAAGTTTTCGCGCAGTTCTGAGAGAAAAAGTTTGCACCTTTCTCTCATCTACTCTTCGACGACTTGTAAAATCGATGCTCGTGAATCTTGCTAGTTTCGATCTAAAACAATGTATCCCGTTGTTTTGAGCCGGAATACAAGTTTTCGCGCAGTTCTGAGAGAAAAAGTTTGCACCTTTCTCTCGTCTACTCTTCGACGTCTTGTAAAGTCGATGCTCGTGAATCTTGTTAGTTTCGATCTAAAACGATGTATCCCGTTGTTTTGAGCCGGAATACAAGTTTTCACGCAGTTCTGAGAGAAAAAATTTACACCTTTCTCTCGTCTACTCTTCGACGACTTGTGAAATCGATGCTCGTGAATCTTGCTAGTTTCTTTCTAAAACAATGTATCCCGTTGTTTTGAGCCGGAATACAAGTTTTGGCGCAGTTCTGAGAGAAAAAGTTGGCACCTTTCTCTCGTCTACTCTTCGACGACTTGTAAAATCGATGCTCGTGAATCGGGCTAGTTTCGATCTATAACGATGTATCCCGTTGTTTTGAGCCGGAATACAAGTTTTCGCGCAGTTCTTAGAGGAAAAGTTTGCACCTTTCTCTCGTCTACTCTTCGACGACTTGTAAAATCGATGCTCGTGAATCGTGCTAGTTTCGATCGAAACCGATGTATCCCGTTGTTTTGAGCCGTAATACATGTTTTCGCGCAGTTCTGAGAGAAAAAGTTTACACCTTTCTCTCCTCTACTCTTCGACGACTTGTTAAATCGATGCTCGTGATTCTTGATAGTTTCGATATAAAACGATGTATCCCTTTGTTTTGAGCCGGAATAGAAGTTTTTGCGCAGTTCTGAGAGAAAAAATTTACACCTTTTTTTCGTCTGCTCTTCGATGACTTGTAAAATCGATGCTCGTGAATCTTGCTAGTTTCAATCTATAACGATGTATCCCGTTGTTTTGAGCCGGAATACAAGTTTTCGCGCAGTTCTGAGAGAAAAAATTTACACCTTTCTCTCGTGTACTCTTCGACGACTTGTAAAATCGATGCTCGTGAATCTTGCTAGTTTCGATCTAAAACGATGTATCCCGTTGTTTTGAGCCGGAATACAAGTTTTTCGCGCAGTTCTGAGGGAAAAGGTTGCACCTTTTTCTCGTCTACTCTTCGACGACTTGTAAAATCGATGCTCGTGAATCTTGCTAGTTTCGATCTAAAACGATGTATCCCGTTGTTTTGAGCCGGAATACAAGGTTTTCGCGCAGTTCTGAGAGAAAAAGTTTACACCTTTCTCTCCTCTACTCTTCGACGACTTGTAAAATCGATGCTCGTTATTCTTGCTAGATTCGATATAAAACGATGTATCCCTTTGTTTTTAGCCGGAATACAAGTTTTCGCGCAGTTCTGAGAGATAAAATTTACACCTTTTTTTCGTCTACTCTTCGACGACTTGTAAAATCGATGCTCGTGAATATTGCTAGTCTCGATCTAAAACGATGAATCCCGTTGTTTTGAGCCGGAATACAAGTTTTCCCGCAGTTCTGAGAGAAAAATTTTGCACCTTTTTTTCCTCTACTCTTCGACGACTTGTAAAAACGATGCTTGTGAATTTTGCTTGTTTTGATCTAAAACGATGTATCCCGTTGTTTTGAGCCGGAATAGAAGTTTTCGCGCAGTTCTTAGAGGAAAAGTTTGCACCTTTCTCTCGTCTACTCTTCGATGACTTGTTAAATCGATGCTCGTGATTCTTTCTAGTTTCGATATAAAACGATGTATCCCGTTGTTTTGAGCCGGAATAGAAGTTTTCGCGCAGTTCTGAGAGAAAAAATTTACACCTTTTTTTCCTCTACTCTTCGACGACTTGTAAAATCGATGCTCGTGAATCTTGCTAGTTTCGATCTATAACGATGTATCCCGTTGTTTTGAGCCGGAATACAAGTTTTCGCGCAGTTCTTAGAGGAAAAGTTTGCACCTTTCTCTCGTCTACTCTTCGACGACTTGTAAAATCGATGCTCGTGAATCGTGCTAGTTTCGATCTAAAACGATGTATCCCGTTGTTTTGAGCCGTAATACATGTTTTCGCGCAGTTCTGAGAGAAAATGTTTACACCTTTCTCTCGTCTACTCTTCGATGACTTGTAAAATTGATGGTCGTGAATCTGGCTAGTTTCGATCTAAAACGATGTATCTCGTTGTTTTGAGCCGGAATACAAATTTTCGCGCAGTTCTGAGAGAAACAATTTACACCTTTTTTTCATCTACTCTTCGACGACTTGTAAACTCGATGCTCGTGAATCTTGCTAGTTTCGATCTAAAACGATGTATCCCGTTCTTTTGAGCCGGAATACAAGTTTTAGCGCAGTTCTGAGAGAAAATGTTTACACCTTTCTCTCGTCTACTCTTCGATGACTTGTAAAATTGGTGCTCGTGAATCTGGCTAGTTTCGATCTAAAACGATGTATCTCGTTGTTTTGAGCCGGAATACAAGTTTTCGCGCAGTTCTGAGAGAAACAATTTACACCTTTTTTTCATCTACTCTTCGACGACTTGTAAACTCGATGCTCGTGAATATTGCTAGTCTCGATCTAAAACGATGAATCCCGTTGTTTTGAGCCGGAATACAAGTTTTCCCGCAGTTCTGAGAGAAAAATTTTGCACCTTTTTTTCCTCTACTCTTCGACGACTTGTAAAAACGATGCTTGTGAATTTTGCTTGTTTTGATCTAAAACGATGTATCCCGTTGTTTTGAGCCGGAATAGAAGTTTTCGCGCAGTTCTGAGAGAAAAAGTTTACACCTTTCTCTCCTCTACTCTTAGACGACTTGTAAAATCGATGCTCGTGATTCTTGCTAGTTTCGATCTAAAACAATGTATCTCGTTGTTTTGAGCCGGAATATAAGTTTTCGCGCAGTTCTGAGAGAAAACGTTTGCACCTTTCTCTCGTCAACTCTTCGGCGACTTGTAAAATCGATGCTCGTGAATCCTGCTAGTTTCGATCTAAAACGATGCATTCCTTTCTTTTGAGCCGGAATACAAGTTTTCGCGCAGTTCTGAGAGAAAACATCTACACCTATTTTTCATCTACTCTCGACGACTTGTAAAATTGATGTTCGTGAATCTTGCTAGTTTCGATCTAAAACAATGTATCCCGTTGTTTTGAGCCGGAATACAAGTTTTCGCGCAGTTCTGAGAGAAAAAGTTTACACCTTTCTCTCGTCTACTCTTCGACGACTTGTAAAAACGATGCTCGTGAATTTTGCTTGTTTCGATCTAAAACGATGTATCCCGTTGTTTTGAGCCGGAATACAAGTTTTCGCGCAGTTCTGAGAGAAAAAGTTTGACCTTTCTCTCGTCTACTTTTCGACGACTTGTAAAATCGATGCTCGTGATTCTTTCTAGTTTCGATATAAAACGATGTATCCCGTTGTTTTGAGCCGGAATAGAAGTTTTCGCGCAGTTCTGAGAGAAAAAATTTACACCTTTTTTTCCTCTACTCTTCGACGACTTGTAAAATCGATGCTCGTGAATCTTGCTAGTTTCGATCTATAACGATGTATCCCGTTGTTTTGAGCCGGAATACAAGTTTTCGCGCAGTTCTTAGAGGAAAAGTTTGCACCTTTCTCTCGTCTACTCTTCGACGACTTGTAAAATCGATGCTCGTGAATCGTGCTAGTTTCGATCTAAAACGATGTATCCCGTTGTTTTGAGCCGTAATACATGTTTTCGCGCAGTTCTGAGAGAAAATGTTTACACCTTTCTCTCGTCTACTCTTCGATGACTTGTAAAATTGATGGTCGTGAATCTGGCTAGTTTCGATCTAAAACGATGTATCTCGTTGTTTTGAGCCGGAATACAAATTTTCGCGCAGTTCTGAGAGAAACAATTTACACCTTTTTTTCATCTACTCTTCGACGACTTGTAAACTCGATGCTCGTGAATCTTGCTAGTTTCGATCTAAAACGATGTATCCCGTTCTTTTGAGCCGGAATACAAGTTTTCGCGCAGTTCTGAGAGAAAAAGTTTGCACCTTTCTCTCATCTACTCTTCGACGACTTGTAAAATCGATGCTCGTGAATCTTGCTAGTTTCGATCTAAAACGATGTATCCTGTTGTTTTGAGCCGGAATACAAGTTTTCGCGCAGTTCTGAGAGAAAAAGTTGGCACCTTTCTCTCGTCTACTCTTCGACGACTTGTAAAATCGATGCTCGTGAATCGTGCTAGTTTCAATCTAAAACGATGTATCCCGTTGTTTTGAGCCGTAATACATGTTTTCGCGCAGTTCTGAGAGAAAAAGTTTACACCTTTCTCTCCTCTACTCTTCGACGACTTGTTATATCGATGCTCGTGATTCTTGCTAGTTTCAATATAAAACGATGTATCCCTTTGTTTTGAGCCGGAATAGAAGTTTTCGCGCAGTTCTGAGAGAAAAAATTTACACCTTTTTTTCGTCTACTCTTCGACGACTTGTAAAATCGATGTTCGTGAATCTTGCTAGTTTTGATCTAAACGATGTATCCCGTTGTTCTGAGCCGGAATACAAGTTTTCGCGCAGTTCTGAGAGAAAAAGTTTACACCTTTCTCTCGTCTACTCTTCGACGACTTGTAAAAACGATGCTCGTGAATTTTGCTTGTTTCGATCTAAAACGATGTATCCCGTTGTTTTGAGCCGGAATACAAGTTTTCGCGCAGTTCTGAGAGAAAAAGTTTGCACCTTTCTCTCGTCTACTTTTCGACGACTTGTAAAATCGATGCTCGTGATTCTTTCTAGTTTCGATATATAACGATGTATCCCTTTCTTTTGAGCCGGAATAGAAGTTTTCGCGCAGTTCTGAGAGAAAAAATTTACACCTTTTTTTCCTCTACTCTTCGACGACTTGTAAAATCGATGCTCGTGAATCTTGCTAGTTTCGATCTATAACGATGTATCCCGTTGTTTTGAGCCGGAATACAAGTTTTCGCGCAGTTCTTAGAGGAAAAGTTTGCACCTTTCTCTCGTCTACTCTTCGACGACTTGTAAAATCGATGCTCGTGAATCGTGCTAGTTTCGATCTAAAACGATGTATCCCGTTGTTTTGAGCCGGAATACAAGTTTTCGCGCAGTTCTGAGAGAAAAAGTTGGCACCTTTCTCTCGTCTACTCTTCGACGACTTGTAAAATCGATGCTCGTGAATATTGCTAGTTTCGATCTAAAACGATGAATCCCGTTGTTTTGAGCCGGAATACAAGTTTTCCCGCAGTTCTGAGAGAAAAAATTTGCACCTTTTTTCCTCTACTCTTCGACGACTTGTAAAAACGATGCTCGTGAATTTTGCTTGTTTCGATCTAAAACGATGTATCCCGTTGTTTTGAGCCGGAATAGAAGTTTTCGCGCAGTTCTTAGAGGAAAAGTTTGCACCTTTCTCTCGTCTACTCTTCGATGACTTGTTAAATCGATGCTCGTGAATCGTGCTAGTTTCGATCTAAAACGATGTATCCCGTTGTTTTGAGCCGAAATACATGGTTTCGCGCAGTTCTGAGAGAAAAAGTTTACACCTTTCTCTCCTCTACTCTTAGACGACTTGTAAAATCGATGCTCGTGAATATGGCTAGTTTCGATCTAAAACGATGAATCCCGTTGTTATGAGCCGCAATACAAGTTTTCGCGCAGTTCTGAGAGAAAACATCTACACCTATTTTTCATCTACTCTTCGACGACTTGTAAAATTGATGTTCGTGAATCTTGCTAGTTTCGATCTAAAACAATGTATCCCGTTGTTTTGAGCCGGATTTCGCGCAGTTCTGAGAGAAAAAGTTTACACCTTTCTCTCGTCTACTCTTCGACGACTTGTAAAAACGATGCTCGTGAATTTTGCTTGTTTCGATCTAAAACGATGTATCCCGTTGTTTTGAGCCGGAATACAAGTTTTCGCGCAGTTCTGAGAGAAAAGGTTTGACCTTTCTCTCGTCTACTTTTCGACGACTTGTAAAATCGATGCTCGTGATTCTTTCTAGTTTCGATATAAAACGATGTATCCCGTTGTTTTGAGCCGGAATAGAAGTTTTCGCGCAGTTCTGAGAGAAAAAATTTACACCTTTTTTTCCTCTACTCTTCGACGACTTGTAAAATCGATGCTCGTGAATCTTGCTAGTTTCGATCTATAACGATGTATCCCGTTGTTTTGAGCCGGAATACAAGTTTTCGCGCAGTTCTTAGAGGAAAAGTTTGCACCTTTCTCTCGTCTACTCTTCGACGACTTGTAAAATCGATGCTCGTGAATCGTGCTAGTTTCGATCTAAAACGATGTACCCCGTTGTTTTGAGCCGTAATACATGTTATCGCGCAGTTCTGAGAGAAAATGTTTACACCTTTCTCTCGTCTACTCTTCGATGACTTGTAAAATTGATGGTCGTGAATCTGGCTTGTTTCGATCTAAAACGATGTATCTCGTTGTTTTGAGCCGGAATACAAGTTTTCGCGCAGTTCTGAGAGAAACAATTTACACCTTTTTTTCATCTACTCTTCGACGACTTGTAAACTCGATGCTCGTGAATCTTGCTAGTTTCGATCTAAAACGATGTATCCCGTTCTTTTGAGCCGGAATAGAAGTTTTCGCGCAGTTCTGAGAGAAAACATTTACACCTTTTTTTCGTCTACTCTTCGACGACTTGTAAAATCGATGTTCGTGAATCTTGCTAGTTTCGATCTAAACGATGTATCCCGTTGTTCTGAGCCGGAATACAAGTTTTCGCGCAGTTCTGAGAGAAAAAGTTTACACCTTTCTCTCGTCTACTCTTCGACGACTTGTAAAAACGATGCTCGTGAATTTTGCTTGTTTCGATCTAAAACGATGTACCCCGTTGTTTTGAGCCGGAATACAAGTTTTCGCGCAGTTCTGAGAGAAAAAGTTTGCACCTTTCTCTCGTCTACTTTTCGACGACTTGTAAAATCAATGCTCGTGATTCTTTCTAGTTTCGATATAAAACGATGTATCCCTTTCTTTTGAGCCGGAATAGAAGTTTTCGCGCAGTTCTGAGAGAAAAAATTTACACCTTTCTCTCGTGTACTCTTCGACGACTTGTAAAATCGATGCTCGTGAATCTTGCTAGTTTCGATCTAAAACGATGTATCCCGTTGTTTTGAGCCGGAATACAAGTTTTTCGCGCAGTTCTGAGGGAAAAGGTTGCACCTTTTTCTCGTCTACTCTTCGACGACTTGTAAAATCGATGCTCGTGAATCTTGCTAGTTTCGATCTAAAACGATGTATCCCGTTGTTTTGAGCCGGAATACAAGTTTTCGCGCAGTTCTGAGAGAAAAAGTTTACACCTTTCTCTCCTCTACTCTTCGACGACTTGTAAAATCGATGCTCGTTATTCTTGCTAGATTCGATATAAAACGATGTATCCCTTTGTTTTTAGCCGGAATACAAGTTTTCGCGCAGTTCTGAGAGATAAAATTTACACCTTTTTTTCGTCTACTCTTCGACGACTTGTAAAATCGATGCTCGTGAATCTTGCTAGTTTCGATCTAAAACGATGTATCCAGTTCTTTTGAGCCGGAATACAAGTTTTCGCGCAGTTCTGAGAGAAAAAGTTTGCACCTTTCTCTCATCTACTCTTCGACGACTTGTAAAATCGATGCTCGTGAATCTTGCTAGTTTCGATCTAAAACAATGTATCCCGTTGTTTTGAGCCGGAATACAAGTTTTCGCGCAGTTCTGAGAGAAAAAGTTTGCACCTTTCTCTCGTCTACTCTTCGACGTCTTGTAAAGTCGATGCTCGTGAATCTTGCTAGTTTCGATCTAAAACGATGTATCCCGTTGTTTTGAGCCGGAATGCAAGTTTTAGCGCAGTTCTGAGAGAAAATGTTTACACCTTTCTCTCGTCTACTCTTCGATGACTTGTAAAATTGATGCTCGTGAATCTGGCTAGTTTCGATCTAAAACGATGTATCTCGTTGTTTTGAGCCGGAATACAAGTTTTCGCGCAGTTCTGAGAGAAACAATTTACACCTTTTTTTCATCTACTCTTCGACGACTTGTAAACTCGATGCTCGTGAATATTGCTAGTTTCGATCTAAAACGATGAATCCCGTTGTTTTGAGCCGGAATACAAGTTTTCCCGCAGTTCTGAGAGAAAAATTTTGCACCTTTTTTTCCTCTACTCTTCGACGACTTGTAAAAACGATGCTTGTGAATTTTGCTTGTTTCGATCTAAAACGATGTATCCCGTTGTTTTGAGCCGGAATAGAACTTTTCGCGCAGTTCTTAGAGGAAAAGTTTGCACCTTTCTCTCGTCTACTCTTCGATGACTTGTTAAATCGATGCTCGTGAATCGTGCTAGTTTCGATCTAAAACGATGTATCCCGTTGTTTTGAGCCGAAATACATGGTTTCGCGCAGTTCTGAGAGAAAAAGTTTACACCTTTCTCTCCTCTACTCTTAGACGACTTGTAAAATCGATGCTCGTGATTCTTGCTAGTTTCGATCTAAAACAATGTATCTCGTTGTTTTGAGCCGGAATATAAGTTTTCGCGCAGTTCTGAGAGAAAACGTTTGCACCTTTCTCTCGTCAACTCTTCGGCGACTTGTAAAATCGATGCTCGTGAATCCTGCTAGTTTCGATCTAAAACGATGCATTCCTTTCTTTTGAGCCGGAATACAAGTTTTCGCGCAGTTCTGAGAGAAAACATCTACACCTATTTTTCATCTACTCTCGACGACTTGTAAAATTGATGTTCGTGAATCTTGCTAGTTTCGATCTAAAACAATGTATCCCGTTGTTTTGAGCCGGAATACAAGTTTTCGCGCAGTTCTGAGAGAAAAAGTTTACACCTTTCTCTCGTCTACTCTTCGACGACTTGTAAAAACGATGCTCGTGAATTTTGCTTGTTTCGATCTAAAACGATGTATCCCGTTGTTTTGAGCCGGAATACAAGTTTTCGCGCAGTTCTGAGAGAAAAAGTTTGACCTTTCTCTCGTCTACTTTTCGACGACTTGTAAAATCGATGCTCGTGATTCTTTCTAGTTTCGATATAAAACGATGTATCCCGTTGTTTTGAGCCGGAATAGAAGATTTCGCGCAGTTCTGAGAGAAAAAATTTACACCTTTTTTTCCTCTACTCTTCGACGACTTGTAAAATCGATGCTCGTGAATCTTGCTAGTTTCGATCTATACCGATGTATCCCGTTGTTTTGAGCCGGAATACAAGTTTTCGCGCAGTTCTTAGAGGAAAAGTTTGCACCTTTCTCTCGTCTACTCTTCGACGACTTGTAAAATCGATGCTCGTGAATCGTGCTAGTTTCGATCTAAAACGATGTATCCCGTTGTTTTGAGCCGTAATACATGTTTTCGCGCAGTTCTGAGAGAAAATGTTTACACCTTTCTCTCGTCTACTCTTCGATGACTTGTAAAATTGATGGTCGTGAATCTGGCTAGTTTCGATCTAAAACGATGTATCTCGTTGTTTTGAGCCGGAATACAAATTTTCGCGCAGTTCTGAGAGAAACAATTTACACCTTTTTTTCATCTACTCTTCGACGACTTGTAAACTCGATGCTCGTGAATCTTGCTAGTTTCGATCTAAAACGATGTATCCCGTTCTTTTGAGCCGGAATACAAGTTTTCGCGCAGTTCTGAGAGAAAAAGTTTGCACCTTTCTCTCATCTACTCTTCGACGACTTGTAAAATCGATGCTCGTGAATCGTGCTAGTTTCAATCTAAAACGATGTATCCCGTTGTTTTGAGCCGTAATACATGTTTTCGCGCAGTTCTGAGAGAAAAAGTTTACACCTTTCTCTCCTCTACTCTTCGACGACTTGTTATATCGATGCTCGTGATTCTTGCTAGTTTCAATATAAAACGATGTATCCCTTTGTTTTGAGCCGGAATAGAAGTTTTCGCGCAGTTCTGAGAGAAAAAATTTACACCTTTTTTTCGTCTACTCTTCGACGACTTGTAAAATCGATGTTCGTGAATCTTGCTAGTTTCGATCTAAACGATGTATCCCGTTGTTCTGAGCCGGAATACAAGTTTTCGCGCAGTTCTGAGAGAAAAAGTTTACACCTTTCTCTCGTCTACTCTTCGACGACTTGTAAAAACGATGCTCGTGAATTTTGCTTGTTTCGATCTAAAACGATGTATCCCGTTGTTTTGAGCCGGAATACAAGTTTTCGCGCAGTTCTGAGAGAAAAAGTTTGCACCTTTCTCTCGTCTACTTTTCGACGACTTGTAAAATCGATGCTCGTGATTCTTTCTAGTTTCGATATATAACGATGTATCCCTTTCTTTTGAGCCGGAATAGAAGTTTTCGCGCAGTTCTGAGAGAAAAAATTTACACCTTTTTTTCCTCTACTCTTCGACAACTTGTAAAATCGATGCTCGTGAATCTTGCTAGTTTCGATTTATAACGATGTATCCCGTTGTCTTGAGCCGGAATACAAGTTTTCGCGCAGTTCTTAGAGGAAAAGTTTGCACCTTTCTCTCGTCTACTCTTCGACGACTTGTAAAATCGATGCTCGTGAATCGTGCTAGTTTCGATCTAAAACGATGTATCCCGTTGTTTTGAGCCGGAATACAAGTTTTCGCGCAGTTCTGAGAGAAAAAGTTGGCACCTTTCTCTCGTCTACTCTTCGACGACTTGTAAAATCGATGCTCGTGAATATTGCTAGTTTCGATCTAAAACGATGAATCCCGTTGTTTTGAGCCGGAATACAAGTTTTCCCGCAGTTCTGAGAGAAAAAATTTGCACCTTTTTTTCCTCTACTCTTCGACGACTTGTAAAAACGATGCTCGTGAATTTTGCTTGTTTCGATCTAAAACGATGTATCCCGTTGTTTTGAGCCGGAATAGAAGTTTTCGCGCAGTTCTTAGAGGAAAAGTTTGCACCTTTCTCTCGTCTACTCTTCGATGACTTGTTAAATCGATGCTCGTGAATCGTGGTAGTTTCGATCTAAAACGATGTATCCCGTTGTTTTGAGCCGAAATACATGGTTTCGCGCAGTTCTGAGAGAAAAAGTTTACACCTTTCTCTCCTCTACTCTTAGACGACTTGTAAAATCGATGCTCGTGAATATGGCTAGTTTCGATCTAAAACGATGAATCCCGTTGTTATGAGCCGCAATACAAGTTTTCGCGCAGTTCTGAGAGAAAACATCTACACCTATTTTTCATCTACTCTTCGACGACTTGTAAAATTGATGTTCGTGAATCTTGCTAGTTTCGATCTAAAACAATGTATCCCGTTGTTTTGAGCCGGAATACAAGTTTTCGCGCAGTTCTGAGAGAAAAAGTTTACACCTTTCTCTCGTCTACTCTTCGACGACTTGTAAAAACGATGCTCGTGAATTTTGCTTGTTTCGATCTAAAACGATGTATCCCGTTGTTTTGAGCCGGAATACAAGTTTTCGCGCAGTTCTGAGAGAAAAGGTTTGACCTTTCTCTCGTCTACTTTTCGACGACTTGTAAAATCGATGCTCGTGATTCTTTCTAGTTTCGATATAAAACGATGTATCCCGTTGTTTTGAGCCGGAATAGAAGTTTTCGCGCAGTTCTGAGAGAAAAAATTTACACCTTTTTTTCCTCTACTCTTCGACGACTTGTAAAATCGATGCTCGTGAATCTTGCTAGTTTCGATCTATAACGATGTATCCCGTTGTTTTGAGCCGGAATACAAGTTTTCGCGCAGTTCTTAGAGGAAAAGTTTGCACCTTTCTCTCGTCTACTCTTCGACGACTTGTAAAATCGATGCTCGTGAATCGTGCTAGTTTCGATCTAAAACGATGTACCCCGTTGTTTTGAGCCGTAATACATGTTATCGCGCAGTTCTGAGAGAAAATGTTTACACCTTTCTCTCGTCTACTCTTCGATGACTTGTAAAATTGATGGTCGTGAATCTGGCTAGTTTCGATCTAAAACGATGTATCTCGTTGTTTTGAGCCGGAATACAAGTTTTCGCGCAGTTCTGAGAGAAACAATTTACACCTTTTTTTCATCTACTCTTCGACGACTTGTAAACTCGATGCTCGTGAATCTTGCTAGTTTCGATCTAAAACGATGTATCCCGTTCTTTTGAGCCGGAATAGAAGTTTTCGCGCAGTTCTGAGAGAAAAAATTTACACCTTTTTTTCGTCTACTCTTCGACGACTTGTAAAATCGATGTTCGTGAATCTTGCTAGTTTCGATCTAAACGATGTATCCCGTTGTTCTGAGCCGGAATACAAGTTTTCGCGCAGTTCTGAGAGAAAAAGTTTACACCTTTCTCTCGTCTACTCTTCGACGACTTGTAAAAACGATGCTCGTGAATTTTGCTTGTTTCGATCTAAAACGATGTACCCCGTTGTTTTGAGCCGGAATACAAGTTTTCGCGCAGTTCTGAGAGAAAAAGTTTGCACCTTTCTCTCGTGTACTTTTCGACGACTTGTAAAATCGATGCTCGTGATTCTTTCTAGTTTCGATATAAAACGATGTATCCCTTTCTTTTGAGCCGGAATAGAAGTTTTCGCGCAGTTCTGAGAGAAAAAATTTACACCTTTTTTTCCTCTACTCTTCGACGACTTGTAAAATCGATGCTCGTGAATCTTGCTAGTTTCGATCTATAACGATGTATCCCGTTGTTTTGAGCCGGAATACAAGTTTTCGCGCAGTTCTTAGAGGAAAAGTTTGCACCTTTCTCTCGTCTACTCTTCGACGACTTGTAAAATCGATGCTCGTGAATCGTGCTAGTTTCGATCTAAAACGATGTATCCCGTTGTTTTGAGCCGTAATACATGTTTTCGCGCAGTTCTGAAAGAAAAAGTTTACACCTTTCTCTCCTCTACTCTTCGACGACTTGTTAAATCGATGCTCGTGATTCTTGCTAGTTTCAATATAAAACGATGTATCCCTTTGTTTTGAGCCGGAATAGAAGTTTTCGCGCAGTTCTGAGAGAAAAAATTTACACCTTTCTCTCGTCTACTCTTCGACGACTTGTGAAATCGATGCTCGTGAATCTTGCTAGTTTCGATCTAAAGCGATGTATCTCGTTGTTTTGAGCCGGAATACAAGTTTTCGCGCAGTTCTGAGAGAAAAAGTTGGCACCTTTCTCTCGTCTACTCTTCGACGACTTGTAAAATCGATGCTCGTGAATCTGGCTAGTTTCGATCTAAAACGATGTATCTCGTTGTTTTGAGCCGCAATACAAGTTTTCGCGCAGTTCTGAGAGAAGACATCTACACCTATTTTTCATCTACTCTTCGACGACTTGTAAAATCGATGCTCGTGAATTTTGCTTGTTTCGATCTAAAACGATGTATCCCGTTGTTTTGAGCCGGAATACAAATTTTCGCGCAGTTCTGAGAGAAAAAGTTTGCACCTATCTCTCGTCTACTTTTCGACGACTTGTAAAATCGATGCTCGTGATTCTTTCTAGTTTCGATATAAAACGATGTATCCCTTTCTTTTGATCCGGAATAGAAGTTTTCGCGCAGTTCTGAGAGAAAAAGTTGGCACCTTTCTCTCGTCTACTCTTCGACGACTTGTAAAATCGATGCTCGTTATTCTTGCTAGATTCGATATAAAACGATGTATCCCTTTGTTTTTAGCCGGAATACAAGTTTTCGCGCAGTTCTGAGAGAAAAAATTTACACCTTTTTTTCGTCTACTCTTCGACGACTTGTAAAATCGATGCTCGTGAATCTTGCTAGTTTCGATCTAAAACGATGTATCCCGTTGTTTTGAGCCGGAATACAAGTTTTCACGCAGTTCTGAGAGAAAAAGTTTACACCTTTCTCTCGTCTACTCTTCGACGACTTGTGAAATCGATGCTCGTGAATCTTGCTAGTTTCTTTCTAAAACAATGTATCCCGTTTTTCTGAGCCGGAATACAAGTTTTCGCGCAGTTCTTGAGAGAAAAAATTTACACCTTTTTTTCCTCTACTCTTCGACGACTTGTAAAATCGATGCTCGTGAATCTTGCTAGTTTCGATCTATAACGATGTATCCCGTTGTTTTGAGCCGGAATACAAGTTTTCGCGCAGTTCTTAGAGGAAAAGTTTGCACCTTTCTCTCGTCTACTCTTCGACGACTTGTAAAATCGATGCTCGTGAATCGTGCTAGTTTCGATCTAAACCGATGTATACCGTTGTTTTGAGCCGCAATACATGTTTTCGCGCTGTTCTGAGAGAAAAAGTTTACACCTTTCTCTCCTCTACTCTTCGACGACTTGTTAAATCGATGCTCGTGATTCTTGCTAGTTTCGATATAAAACGATGTATCCCTTTGTTTTGAGCCGGAATAGAAGTTTTCGCGCAGTTCTGAGAGAAAAAATTTACACCTTTTTTTCGTCTCCTCTTCGATGACTTGTAAAATCGATGCTCGTGAATCTTGCTAGTTTCAATCTATAACGATGTATCCCGTTGTTTTGAGCCGGAATACAAGTTTTCGCGCAGTTCTGAGAGAAAAAATTTACACCTTTCTCTCGTGTACTCTTCGACGACTTGTAAAATCGATGCTCGTGAATCTTGCTAGTTTCGATCTAAAACGATGTATCCCGTTGTTTTGAGCCGGAATACAAGTTTTTCGCGCAGTTCTGAGGAAAAAGGTTGCACCTTTTTCTCGTCTACTCTTCGACGACTTGTAAAATCGATGCTCGTGAATCTTGCTAGTTTCGATCTAAAACGATGTATCCCTTTGTTTTTAGCCGGAATACAAGTTTTCGCGCAGTTCTGAGAGATAAAATTTACACCTTTTTTTCGTCTACTCTTCGAAGACTTGTAAAATCGATGCTCGTGAATCTTGCTAGTTTCGATCTAAAACGATGTATCCCGTTGTTTTGAGCCGGAATGCAAGTTTTCGCGCAGTTCTGAGAGAAAAAGTTTGCACCTTTCTCTCGTCAACTCTTCGGCGACTTGTAAAATCGATGCTCGTGAATCTTGCTAGTTTCGATCTAAAACGATGCATTCCTTTGTTTTGAGCCGGAATACAAGTTTTCACGCAGTTCTGAGAGAAAAAGTTTACACCTTTCTCTCGTCTACTCTTCGACGACTTGTGAAATCGATGCTCGTGAATCTTGCTAGTTTCTTTCTAAAACAATGTATCCCGTTGTTTTGAGCCGGAATACAAGTTTTCGCGCAGTTCTGAGAGAAAATTTTGCACCTTTCTCTCATCTACTCTTCGACGACTTGTAAAATCGATGCTCGTGAATCTTGCTAAATTCGATCTAAAACGATGTATCCCGTTGTTTTGAGCCGGAATACAAGTTTTCGCGCAGTTCTGAGAGAAAAAATTTACACCTTTTTTTCATCTACTCTTCGACGACTTGTAAACTCGATGCTCGTGAATATTGCTAGTTTCGATCTAAAACGATGAATCCCGTTGTTTTGAGCCGGAATACAAGTTTTCGCGCAGTTCTGAGAGAAACGTTTACACCTTTTTCTCGTCTACTCTTCGACGACTTGTAAAATCGATGCTCGTGAATCTTGCTAGTTTCGATCTAAAACGATGTATCCTGTTGTTTTGAGCCGGAATACAAGTTTTCGCGCAGTTCTGAGAGAAAAAGTTGGCACCTTTCTCTCGTCTACTCTTCGACGACTTGTAAAATCGATGCTCGTGAATCTGGCTAGTTTCGATCTAAAACGATGTATCTCGTTGTTTTGAGCCGGAATACAGGTTTCGCGCAGCTCTGAGAGAAAAAATTTACACATTTTTTTCATCTACTCTTCGACGACTTGTAAAATCGATGCTCCTGAATCTTGCTAGTTTCGATCTAAAACGATGAATCCCGTTGTTGTGAGCCGCAATACAAGTTTTCGCGCAGTTCTGAGAGAAAACATCTACACCTATTTTTCATCTACTCTTCGACGACTTGTAAAATCGATGTTCGTGAATCTTGCTAGTTTCGATCTAAAACGATGTATCCCGTTGTTTTGAGCCGGAATACAAGTTTTCGCGCAGTTCTGAGAGAAAAAGTTTACACCTTTCTCTCGTCTACTCTTCGACTACTTGTAAAAACGATGCTCGTGAATTTTGCTTGTTTCGATCTAAAACGATGTATCCCGTTGTTTTGAGCCGGAATACAAGTTTTCGCGCAGTTCTGAGAGAAAAAGTTTGCACCTTTCTCTCGTCTACTTTTCGACGACTTGTAAAATCGATGCTCGTGATTCTTTCTAGTTTCGATATAAAACGATGTATCCCTTTCTTTTGAGCCGGAATAGAAGTTTTCGCGCAGTTCTGAGAGAAAAAATTTATACCTTTTTTTGTCTACTCTTCGATGACTTGTAACATCGATGCTCGTGAATCTTGCTAGTTTCGATCTATAACGATGTATCCCGTTGTTTTAAGCCGGAATACATGTTTTCACGCAGTTCTGAGAGAAAAGTTTACACCTTTCTCTCCTCTACTCTTCGACGACTTGTAAAATCGATGCTCGTTATTCTTGCTAGATTCGATATAAAACGATGTATCCCTTTGTTGTTAGCCGGAATACAAGTTTTCGCGCAGTTCTGAGAGAAAAAATTTACACCTTTTTTTCGTCTACTCTTCGACGACTTGTAAAATCGATGCTCGTGAATCTTGCTAGTTTCGATCTAAAACGATGTATCCCGTTGTTTTGAGCCGGAATACAAGTTTTGGCGCAGTTCTGAGAGAAACAGTTGGCACCTTTCTCTCGTCTAATCTTCGACGACTTGTAAAATTGATGCTCGTGAATCTGGCTAGTTTCGATCTAAAACGATGTATCTCGTTGTTTTGAGCCGGAATACAAGTTTTCGCGCAGTTCTGAGAGAAAAAATTTAAACCTTTTTTTCATCTACTCTTCGACGACTTGTAAACTCGATGCTCGTGAATATTGCTAGTTTCGATCTAAAACGATGAATCCCGTTGTTTTGAGCCGGAATACAAGTTTTCGCGCAGTTCTGAGAGAAACGTTTACACCTTTTTCTCGTCTACTCTTCGACGACTTGTAAAATCGATGCTCGTGAATCTTGCTAGTTTCGATCTAAAACGATGTATCCCGTTCCTTTGAGCCGGAATACAAGTTTTCGCGCAGTTCTGAGAGAAAAAATTTACACCTTTTTTTCCTCTACTCTTCGACGACTTGTAAAATCGATGCTCGTGAATCTTGCTAGTTTCGATCTATAACGATGTATCCCGTTGTTTTGAGCCGGAATACAAGTTTTCGCGCAGTTCTTAGAGGAAAAGTTTGCACCTTTCTCTCGTCTACTCTTCGACGACTTGTAAAATCGATGCTCGTGAATCGTGCTAGTTTCGATCTAAAACGATGTACCCCGTTGTTTTGAGCCGTAATACATGTTATCGCGCAGTTCTGAGAGAAAATGTTTACACCTTTCTCTCGTCTACTCTTCGATGACTTGTAAAATTGATGGTCGTGAATCTGGCTAGTTTCGATCTAAAACGATGTATCTCGTTGTTTTGAGCCGGAATACAAGTTTTCGCGCAGTTCTGAGAGAAACAATTTACACCTTTTTTTCATCTACTCTTCGACGACTTGTAAACTCGATGCTCGTGAATCTTGCTAGTTTCGATCTAAAACGATGTATCCCGTTCTTTTGAGCCGGAATAGAAGTTTTCGCGCAGTTCTGAGAGAAAAAATTTACACCTTTTTTTCGTCTACTCTTCGACGACTTGTAAAATCGATGTTCGTGAATCTTGCTAGTTTCGATCTAAACGATGTATCCCGTTGTTCTGAGCCGGAATACAAGTTTTCGCGCAGTTCTGAGAGAAAAAGTTTACACCTTTCTCTCGTCTACTCTTCGACGACTTGTAAAAACGATGCTCGTGAATTTTGCTTGTTTCGATCTAAAACGATGTACCCCGTTGTTTTGAGCCGGAATACAAGTTTTCGCGCAGTTCTGAGAGAAAAAGTTTGCACCTTTCTCTCGTGTACTTTTCGACGACTTGTAAAATCGATGCTCGTGATTCTTTCTAGTTTCGATATAAAACGATGTATCCCTTTCTTTTGAGCCGGAATAGAAGTTTTCGCGCAGTTCTGAGAGAAAAAATTTACACCTTTTTTTCCTCTACTCTTCGACGACTTGTAAAATCGATGCTCGTGAATCTTGCTAGTTTCGATCTATAACGATGTATCCCGTTGTTTTGAGCCGGAATACAAGTTTTCGCGCAGTTCTTAGAGGAAAAGTTTGCACCTTTCTCTCGTCTACTCTTCGACGACTTGTAAAATCGATGCTCGTGAATCGTGCTAGTTTCGATCTAAAACGATGTATCCCGTTGTTTTGAGCCGTAATACATGTTTTCGCGCAGTTCTGAAAGAAAAAGTTTACACCTTTCTCTCCTCTACTCTTCGACGACTTGTTAAATCGATGCTCGTGATTCTTGCTAGTTTCAATATAAAACGATGTATCCCTTTGTTTTGAGCCGGAATAGAAGTTTTCGCGCAGTTCTGAGAGAAAAAATTTACACCTTTCTCTCGTCTACTCTTCGACGACTTGTGAAATCGATGCTCGTGAATCTTGCTAGTTTCGATCTAAAGCGATGTATCTCGTTGTTTTGAGCCGGAATACAAGTTTTCGCGCAGTTCTGAGAGAAAAAGTTGGCACCTTTCTCTCGTCTACTCTTCGACGACTTGTAAAATCGATGCTCGTGAATCTGGCTAGTTTCGATCTAAAACGATGTATCTCGTTGTTTTGAGCCGCAATACAAGTTTTCGCGCAGTTCTGAGAGAAGACATCTACACCTATTTTTCATCTACTCTTCGACGACTTGTAAAATCGATGCTCGTGAATTTTGCTTGTTTCGATCTAAAACGATGTATCCCGTTGTTTTGAGCCGGAATACAAATTTTCGCGCAGTTCTGAGAGAAAAAGTTTGCACCTATCTCTCGTCTACTTTTCGACGACTTGTAAAATCGATGCTCGTGATTCTTTCTAGTTTCGATATAAAACGATGTATCCCTTTCTTTTGATCCGGAATAGAAGTTTTCGCGCAGTTCTGAGAGAAAAAGTTGGCACCTTTCTCTCGTCTACTCTTCGACGACTTGTAAAATCGATGCTCGTTATTCTTGCTAGATTCGATATAAAACGATGTATCCCTTTGTTTTTAGCCGGAATACAAGTTTTCGCGCAGTTCTGAGAGAAAAAATTTACACCTTTTTTTCGTCTACTCTTCGACGACTTGTAAAATCGATGCTCGTGAATCTTGCTAGTTTCGATCTAAAACGATGTATCCCGTTCTTTTGAGCCGGAATACAAGTTTTCGCGCAGTTCTGAGAGAAAAAGTTTACACCTTTCTCTCGTCTACTCTTCGACGACTTGTAAAAACGATGCTCGTGAATTTTGCTTGTTTCGATCTAAAACGATGTACCCCGTTGTTTTGAGCCGGAATACAAGTTTTCGCGCAGTTCTGAGAGAAAAAGTTTGCACCTTTCTCTCGTGTACTTTTCGACGACTTGTAAAATCGATGCTCGTGATTCTTTCTAGTTTCGATATAAAACGATGTATCCCTTTCTTTTGAGCCGGAATAGAAGTTTTCGCGCAGTTCTGAGAGAAAAAATTTACACCTTTTTTTCCTCTACTCTTCGACGACTTGTAAAATCGATGCTCGTGAATCTTGCTAGTTTCGATCTATAACGATGTATCCCGTTGTTTTGAGCCGGAATACAAGTTTTCGCGCAGTTCTTAGAGGAAAAGTTTGCACCTTTCTCTCGTCTACTCTTCGACGACTTGTAAAATCGATGCTCGTGAATCGTGCTAGTTTCGATCTAAAACGATGTATCCCGTTGTTTTGAGCCGTAATACATGTTTTCGCGCAGTTCTGAAAGAAAAAGTTTACACCTTTCTCTCCTCTACTCTTCGACGACTTGTTAAATCGATGCTCGTGATTCTTGCTAGTTTCAATATAAAACGATGTATCCCTTTGTTTTGAGCCGGAATAGAAGTTTTCGCGCAGTTCTGAGAGAAAAAATTTACACCTTTCTCTCGTCTACTCTTCGACGACTTGTGAAATCGATGCTCGTGAATCTTGCTAGTTTCGATCTAAAGCGATGTATCTCGTTGTTTTGAGCCGGAATACAAGTTTTCGCGCAGTTCTGAGAGAAAAAGTTGGCACCTTTCTCTCGTCTACTCTTCGACGACTTGTAAAATCGATGCTCGTGAATCTGGCTAGTTTCGATCTAAAACGATGTATCTCGTTGTTTTGAGCCGCAATACAAGTTTTCGCGCAGTTCTGAGAGAAGACATCTACACCTATTTTTCATCTACTCTTCGACGACTTGTAAAATCGATGCTCGTGAATTTTGCTTGTTTCGATCTAAAACGATGTATCCCGTTGTTTTGAGCCGGAATACAAATTTTCGCGCAGTTCTGAGAGAAAAAGTTTGCACCTATCTCTCGTCTACTTTTCGACGACTTGTAAAATCGATGCTCGTGATTCTTTCTAGTTTCGATATAAAACGATGTATCCCTTTCTTTTGATCCGGAATAGAAGTTTTCGCGCAGTTCTGAGAGAAAAAGTTGGCACCTTTCTCTCGTCTACTCTTCGACGACTTGTAAAATCGATGCTCGTTATTCTTGCTAGATTCGATATAAAACGATGTATCCCTTTGTTTTTAGCCGGAATACAAGTTTTCGCGCAGTTCTGAGAGAAAAAATTTACACCTTTTTTTCGTCTACTCTTCGACGACTTGTAAAATCGATGCTCGTGAATCTTGCTAGTTTCGATCTAAAACGATGTATCCCGTTCTTTTGAGCCGGAATACAAGTTTTCGCGCAGTTCTGAGAGAAAAAGTTTGCACCTTTCTCTCATCTACTCTTCGACGACTTGTAAAATCGATGCTCGTGAATCTTGCTAGTTTCGATCTAAAACGATGTATCCTGTTGTTTTGAGCCGGAATACAAGTTTTCGCGCAGTTCTGAGAGAAAAAGTTGGCACCTTTCTCTCGTCTACTCTTCGACGACTTGTAAAATCGATGCTCGTGAATCTGGCTAGTTTCGATCTAAAACGATGTATCTCGTTGTTTTGAGCCGGAATACAAGTTTCGCGCAGTTCTGAGAGAAAAAATTTACACATTTTTTTCATCTACTCTTCGACGACTTGTAAAATCGATGCTCCTGAATCTTGCTAGTTTCGATCTAAAACGATGAATCCCGTTGTTGTGAGCCGCAATACAAGTTTTCGCGCAGTTCTGAGAGAAAACATCTACACCTATTTTTCATCTACTCTTCGACGACTTGTAAAATCGATGTTCGTGAATCTTGCTAGTTTCGATCTAAAACGATGTATCCCGTTGTTTTGAGCCGGAATACAAGTTTTCGTGCAGTTCTGAGAGAAAAAGTTTACACCTTTCTCTCGTCTACTCTTCGACGACTTGTAAAATCGATGCTCGTGAATCTTGCTAGTTTCGATCTAAAACGATGTATCCCGTTGTTTTGAGCCGGAATACAAGTTTTTCGCGCAGTTCTGAGGAAAAAGGTTGCACCTTTTTCTCGTCTACTCTTCGTCGACTTGTAAAATCGATGCTCGTGAATCTTGCTAGTTTCGATCTGAAACGATGTATCCCTTTGTTTTTAGCCGGAATACAAGTTTTCGCGCAGTTCTGAGAGATAAAATTTACACCTTTTTTTCGTCTACTCTTCGAAGACTTGTAAAATCGATGCTCGTGAATCTTGCTAGTTTCGATCTAAAACGATGTATCCCGTTGTTTTGAGCCGGAATGCAAGTTTTCGCGCAGTTCTGAGAGAAAAAGTTTGCACCTTTCTCTCGTCAACTCTTCGGCGACTTGTAAAATCGATGCTCGTGAATCTTGCTAGTTTCGATCTAAAACGATGCATTCCTTTGTTTTGAGCCGGAATACAAGTTTTCACGCAGTTCTGAGAGAAAAAGTTTACACCTTTCTCTCGTCTACTCTTCGACGACTTGTGAAATCGATGCTCGTGAATCTTGCTAGTTTCTTTCTAAAACAATGTATCCCGTTGTTTTGAGCCGGAATACAAGTTTTCGCGCAGTTCTGAGAGAAAATTTTGCACCTTTCTCTCATCTACTCTTCGACGACTTGTAAAATCGATGCTCGTGAATCTTGCTAAATTCGATCTAAAACGATGTATCCCGTTGTTTTGAGCCGGAATACAAGTTTTCGCGCAGTTCTGAGAGAAAAAATTTACACCTTTTTTTCATCTACTCTTCGACGACTTGTAAACTCGATGCTCGTGAATATTGCTAGTTTCGATCTAAAACGATGAATCCCGTTGTTTTGAGCCGGAATACAAGTTTTCGCGCAGTTCTGAGAGAAACGTTTACACCTTTTTCTCGTCTACTCTTCGACGACTTGTAAAATCGATGCTCGTGAATCTTGCTAGTTTCGATCTAAAACGATGTATCCTGTTGTTTTGAGCCGGAATACAAGTTTTCGCGCAGTTCTGAGAGAAAAAGTTGGCACCTTTCTCTCGTCTACTCTTCGACGACTTGTAAAATCGATGCTCGTGAATCTGGCTAGTTTCGATCTAAAACGATGTATCTCGTTGTTTTGAGCCGGAATACAGGTTTCGCGCAGCTCTGAGAGAAAAAATTTACACATTTTTTTCATCTACTCTTCGACGACTTGTAAAATCGATGCTCCTGAATCTTGCTAGTTTCGATCTAAAACGATGAATCCCGTTGTTGTGAGCCGCAATACAAGTTTTCGCGCAGTTCTGAGAGAAAACATCTACACCTATTTTTCATCTACTCTTCGGCGACTTGTAAAATCGATGTTCGTGAATCTTGCTAGTTTCGATCTAAAACGATGTATCCCGTTGTTTTGAGCCGGAATACAAGTTTTCGCGCAGTTCTGAGAGAAAAAGTTTACACCTTTCTCTCGTCTACTCTTCGACTACTTGTAAAAACGATGCTCGTGAATTTTGCTTGTTTCGATCTAAAACGATGTATCCCGTTGTCTTGAGCCGGAATACAAGTTTTCGCGCAGTTCTGAGATATAAAGTTTGCACCTTTCTCTCGTCTACTTTTCGACGACTTGTAAAATCGATGCTCGTGATTCTTTCTAGTTTCGATATAAAACGATGTATCCCTTTCTTTTGAGCCGGAATAGAAGTTTTCGCGCAGTTCTGAGAGAAAAAATTTATACCTTTTTTTGTCTACTCTTCGATGACTTGTAACATCGATGCTCGTGAATCTTGCTAGTTTCGATCTATAACGATGTATCCCGTTGTTTTAAGCCGGAATACATGTTTTCACGCAGTTCTGAGAGAAAAGTTTACACCTTTCTCTCCTCTACTCTTCGACGACTTGTAAAATCGATGCTCGTTATTCTTGCTAGATTCGATATAAAACGATGTATCCCTTTGTTGTTAGCCGGAATACAAGTTTTCGCGCAGTTCTGAGAGAAAAAATTTACACCTTTTTTTCGTCTACTCTTCGACGACTTGTAAAATCGATGCTCGTGAATCTTGCTAGTTTCGATCTAAAACGATGTATCCCGTTGTTTTGAGCCGGAATACAAGTTTTGGCGCAGTTCTGAGAGAAACAGTTGGCACCTTTCTCTCGTCTAATCTTCGACGACTTGTAAAATTGATGCTCGTGAATCTGGCTAGTTTCGATCTAAAACGATGTATCTCGTTGTTTTGAGCCGGAATACAAGTTTTCGCGCAGTTCTGAGAGAAAAAATTTAAACCTTTTTTTCATCTACTCTTCGACGACTTGTAAACTCGATGCTCGTGAATATTGCTAGTTTCGATCTAAAACGATGAATCCCGTTGTTTTGAGCCGGAATACAAGTTTTCGCGCAGTTCTGAGAGAAACGTTTACACCTTTTTCTCGTCTACTCTTCGACGACTTGTAAAATCGATGCTCGTGAATCTTGCTAGTTTCGATCTAAAACGATGTATCCCGTTCTTTTGAGCCGGAATACAAGTTTTCGCGCAGTTCTGAGAGAAAAAGTTTGCACCTTTCTCTCATCTACTCTTCGACGACTTGTAAAATCGATGCTCGTGAATCTTGCTAGTTTCGATCTAAAACGATGTATCCTGTTGTTTTGAGCCGGAATACAAGTTTTCGCGCAGTTCTGAGAGAAAAAGTTGGCACCTTTCTCTCGTCTACTCTTCGACGACTTGTAAAATCGATGCTCGTGAATCTGGCTAGTTTCGATCTAAAACGATGTATCTCGTTGTTTTGAGCCGGAATACAAGTTTCGCGCAGTTCTGAGAGAAAAAATTTACACATTTTTTTCATCTACTCTTCGACGACTTGTAAAATCGATGCTCCTGAATCTTGCTAGTTTCGATCTAAAACGATGAATCCCGTTGTTGTGAGCCGCAATACAAGTTTTCGCGCAGTTCTGAGAGAAAACATCTACACCTATTTTTCATCTACTCTTCGACGACTTGTAAAATCGATGTTCGTGAATCTTGCTAGTTTCGATCTAAAACGATGTATCCCGTTGTTTTGAGCCGGAATACAAGTTTTCGTGCAGTTCTGAGAGAAAAAGTTTACACCTTTCTCTCGTCTACTCTTCGACGACTTGTAAAATCGATGCTCGTGAATCTGGCTAGTTTCGATCTAAAACGATGTATCTCGTTGTTTTGAGCCGGAATACAAGTTTCGCGCAGTTCTGAGAGAAAAAATTTACACATTTTTTTCATCTACTCTTCGACGACTTGTAAAATCGATGCTCGTGAATCTTGCTAGTTTCGATCTAAAACGATGTATCCCGTTGTTTTGAGCCGGAATACAAGTTTTCGCGCAGTTCGGAGAGAAAAAGTTTACACCTTTCTCTCCTCTACTCTTCGACGACTTGTAAAATCGATGCTCGTTATTCTTGCTAGATTCGATATACAACGATGTATCCCTTTGTTTTTAGCCGGAATACAAGTTTTCGCGCAGTTCTGCGAGATAAAATTTACACCTTTTTTTCGTCTACTCTTCGACGACTTGTAAAATCGATGCTCGTGAATCTTGCTAGTTTCGATCTAAAACGATGTATCGCGTTGTTTTGAGCCGGAATGCAAGTTTTCGCGCAGTTCTGAGAGAAAAAGTTTACACCTTTCTCTCGTCTACTCTTCGACGACTTGTAAAAACGATGCTCGTGAATTTTGCTTGTTTCGATCTAAAACGATGTACCCCGTTGTTTTGAGCCGGAATACAAGTTTTCGCGCAGTTCTGAGAGAAAAAGTTTGCACCTTTCTCTCGTGTACTTTTCGACGACTTGTAAAATCGATGCTCGTGATTCTTTCTAGTTTCGATATAAAACGATGTATCCCTTTCTTTTGAGCCGGAATAGAAGTTTTCGCGCAGTTCTGAGAGAAAAAATTTACACCTTTTTTTCCTCTACTCTTCGACGACTTGTAAAATCGATGCTCGTGAATCTTGCTAGTTTCGATCTATAACGATGTATCCCGTTGTTTTGAGCCGGAATACAAGTTTTCGCGCAGTTCTTAGAGGAAAAGTTTGCACCTTTCTCTCGTCTACTCTTCGACGACTTGTAAAATCGATGCTCGTGAATCGTGCTAGTTTCGATCTAAAACGATGTATCCCGTTGTTTTGAGCCGTAATACATGTTTTCGCGCAGTTCTGAAAGAAAAAGTTTACACCTTTCTCTCCTCTACTCTTCGACGACTTGTTAAATCGATGCTCGTGATTCTTGCTAGTTTCAATATAAAACGATGTATCCCTTTGTTTTGAGCCGGAATAGAAGTTTTCGCGCAGTTCTGAGAGAAAAAATTTACACCTTTCTCTCGTCTACTCTTCGACGACTTGTGAAATCGATGCTCGTGAATCTTGCTAGTTTCGATCTAAAGCGATGTATCTCGTTGTTTTGAGCCGGAATACAAGTTTTCGCGCAGTTCTGAGAGAAAAAGTTGGCACCTTTCTCTCGTCTACTCTTCGACGACTTGTAAAATCGATGCTCGTGAATCTGGCTAGTTTCGATCTAAAACGATGTATCTCGTTGTTTTGAGCCGCAATACAAGTTTTCGCGCAGTTCTGAGAGAAGACATCTACACCTATTTTTCATCTACTCTTCGACGACTTGTAAAATCGATGCTCGTGAATTTTGCTTGTTTCGATCTAAAACGATGTATCCCGTTGTTTTGAGCCGGAATACAAATTTTCGCGCAGTTCTGAGAGAAAAAGTTTGCACCTATCTCTCGTCTACTTTTCGACGACTTGTAAAATCGATGCTCGTGATTCTTTCTAGTTTCGATATAAAACGATGTATCCCTTTCTTTTGATCCGGAATAGAAGTTTTCGCGCAGTTCTGAGAGAAAAAGTTGGCACCTTTCTCTCGTCTACTCTTCGACGACTTGTAAAATCGATGCTCGTTATTCTTGCTAGATTCGATATAAAACGATGTATCCCTTTGTTTTTAGCCGGAATACAAGTTTTCGCGCAGTTCTGAGAGAAAAAATTTACACCTTTTTTTCGTCTACTCTTCGACGACTTGTAAAATCGATGCTCGTGAATCTTGCTAGTTTCGATCTAAAACGATGTATCCCGTTGTTTTGAGCCGGAATACAAGTTTTCGCGCAGTTCTTGAGAGAAAAAATTTACACCTTTTTTTCCTCTACTCTTCGACGACTTGTAAAATCGATGCTCGTGAATCTTGCTAGTTTCGATCTATAACGATGTATCCCGTTGTTTTGAGCCGGAATACAAGTTTTCGCGCAGTTCTTAGAGGAAAAGTTTGCACCTTTCTCTCGTCTACTCTTCGACGACTTGTAAAATCGATGCTCGTGAATCGTGCTAGTTTCGATCTAAACCGATGTATACCGTTGTTTTGAGCCGCAATACATGTTTTCGCGCTGTTCTGAGAGAAAAAGTTTACACCTTTCTCTCCTCTACTCTTCGACGACTTGTTAAATCGATGCTCGTGATTCTTGCTAGTTTCGATATAAAACGATGTATCCCTTTGTTTTGAGCCGGAATAGAAGTTTTCGCGCAGTTCTGAGAGAAAAAATTTACACCTTTTTTTCGTCTCCTCTTCGATGACTTGTAAAATCGATGCTCGTGAATCTTGCTAGTTTCAATCTATAACGATGTATCCCGTTGTTTTGAGCCGGAATACAAGTTTTCGCGCAGTTCTGAGAGAAAAAATTTACACCTTTCTCTCGTGTACTCTTCGACGACTTGTAAAATCGATGCTCGTGAATCTTGCTAGTTTCGATCTAAAACGATGTATCCCGTTGTTTTGAGCCGGAATACAAGTTTTTCGCGCAGTTCTGAGGAAAAAGGTTGCACCTTTTTCTCGTCTACTCTTCGACGACTTGTAAAATCGATGCTCGTGAATCTTGCTAGTTTCGATCTAAAACGATGTATCCCTTTGTTTTTAGCCGGAATACAAGTTTTCGCGCAGTTCTGAGAGATAAAATTTACACCTTTTTTTCGTCTACTCTTCGAAGACTTGTAAAATCGATGCTCGTGAATCTTGCTAGTTTCGATCTAAAACGATGTATCCCGTTGTTTTGAGCCGGAATGCAAGTTTTCGCGCAGTTCTGAGAGAAAAAGTTTGCACCTTTCTCTCGTCAACTCTTCGGCGACTTGTAAAATCGATGCTCGTGAATCTTGCTAGTTTCGATCTAAAACGATGCATTCCTTTGTTTTGAGCCGGAATACAAGTTTTCACGCAGTTCTGAGAGAAAAAGTTTACACCTTTCTCTCGTCTACTCTTCGACGACTTGTGAAATCGATGCTCGTGAATCTTGCTAGTTTCTTTCTAAAACAATGTATCCCGTTGTTTTGAGCCGGAATACAAGTTTTCGCGCAGTTCTGAGAGAAAATTTTGCACCTTTCTCTCATCTACTCTTCGACGACTTGTAAAATCGATGCTCGTGAATCTTGCTAAATTCGATCTAAAACGATGTATCCCGTTGTTTTGAGCCGGAATACAAGTTTTCGCGCAGTTCTGAGAGAAAAAATTTACACCTTTTTTTCATCTACTCTTCGACGACTTGTAAACTCGATGCTCGTGAATATTGCTAGTTCGATCTAAAACGATGAATCCCGTTGTTTTGAGCCGGAATACAAGTTTTCGCGCAGTTCTGAGAGAAACGTTTACACCTTTTTCTCGTCTACTCTTCGACGACTTGTAAAATCGATGCTCGTGAATCTTGCTAGTTTCGATCTAAAACGATGTATCCTGTTGTTTTGAGCCGGAATACAAGTTTTCGCGCAGTTCTGAGAGAAAAAGTTGGCACCTTTCTCTCGTCTACTCTTCGACGACTTGTAAAATCGATGCTCGTGAATCTGGCTAGTTTCGATCTAAAACGATGTATCTCGTTGTTTTGAGCCGGAATACAGGTTTCGCGCAGCTCTGAGAGAAAAAATTTACACATTTTTTTCATCTACTCTTCGACGACTTGTAAAATCGATGCTCCTGAATCTTGCTAGTTTCGATCTAAAACGATGAATCCCGTTGTTGTGAGCCGCAATACAAGTTTTCGCGCAGTTCTGAGAGAAAACATCTACACCTATTTTTCATCTACTCTTCGACGACTTGTAAAATCGATGTTCGTGAATCTTGCTAGTTTCGATCTAAAACGATGTATCCCGTTGTTTTGAGCCGGAATACAAGTTTTCGCGCAGTTCTGAGAGAAAAAGTTTACACCTTTCTCTCGTCTACTCTTCGACTACTTGTAAAAACGATGCTCGTGAATTTTGCTTGTTTCGATCTAAAACGATGTATCCCGTTGTTTTGAGCCGGAATACAAGTTTTCGCGCAGTTCTGAGAGAAAAAGTTTGCACCTTTCTCTCGTCTACTTTTCGACGACTTGTAAAATCGATGCTCGTGATTCTTTCTAGTTTCGATATAAAACGATGTATCCCTTTCTTTTGAGCCGGAATAGAAGTTTTCGCGCAGTTCTGAGAGAAAAAATTTATACCTTTTTTTGTCTACTCTTCGATGACTTGTAACATCGATGCTCGTGAATCTTGCTAGTTTCGATCTATAACGATGTATCCCGTTGTTTTAAGCCGGAATACATGTTTTCACGCAGTTCTGAGAGAAAAGTTTACACCTTTCTCTAATCTACTCTTCGACGACTTGTAAAATCGATGCTCGTTATTCTTGCTAGATTCGATATAAAACGATGTATCCCTTTGTTGTTAGCCGGAATACAAGTTTTCGAGCAGTTCTGAGAGAAAAAATTTACACCTTTTTTTCGTCTACTCTTCGACGACTTGTAAAATCGATGCTCGTGAATCTTGCTAGTTTCGATCTAAAACGATGTATCCCGTTGTTTTGAGCCGGAATACAAGTTTTGGCGCAGTTCTGAGAGAAACAGTTGGCACCTTTCTCTCGTCTAATCTTCGACGACTTGTAAAATTGATGCTCGTGAATCTGGCTAGTTTCGATCTAAAACGATGTATCTCGTTGTTTTGAGCCGGAATACAAGTTTTCGCGCAGTTCTGAGAGAAAAAATTTAAACCTTTTTTTCATCTACTCTTCGACGACTTGTAAACTCGATGCTCGTGAATATTGCTAGTTTCGATCTAAAACGATGAATCCCGTTGTTTTGAGCCGGAATACAAGTTTTCGCGCAGTTCTGAGAGAAACGTTTACACCTTTTTCTCGTCTACTCTTCGACGACTTGTAAAATCGATGCTCGTGAATCTTGCTAGTTTCGATCTAAAACGATGTATCCCGTTCTTTTGAGCCGGAATACAAGTTTTCGCGCAGTTCTGAGAGAAAAAGTTTGCACCTTTCTCTCATCTACTCTTCGACGACTTGTAAAATCGATGCTCGTGAATCTTGCTAGTTTCGATCTAAAACGATGTATCCTGTTGTTTTGAGCCGGAATACAAGTTTTCGCGCAGTTCTGAGAGAAAAAGTTGGCACCTTTCTCTCGTCTACTCTTCGACGACTTGTAAAATCGATGCTCGTGAATCTGGCTAGTTTCGATCTAAAACGATGTATCTCGTTGTTTTGAGCCGGAATACAAGTTTCGCGCAGTTCTGAGAGAAAAAATTTACACATTTTTTTCATCTACTCTTCGACGACTTGTAAAATCGATGCTCCTGAATCTTGCTAGTTTCGATCTAAAACGATGAATCCCGTTGTTGTGAGCCGCAATACAAGTTTTCGCGCAGTTCTGAGAGAAAACATCTACACCTATTTTTCATCTACTCTTCGACGACTTGTAAAATCGATGTTCGTGAATCTTGCTAGTTTCGATCTAAAACGATGTATCCCGTTGTTTTGAGCCGGAATACAAGTTTTCGTGCAGTTCTGAGAGAAAAAGTTTACACCTTTCTCTCGTCTACTCTTCGACGACTTGTAAAATCGATGCTCGTGAATCTTGCTAGTTTCGATCTAAAACGATGTATCCCGTTGTTTTGAGCCGGAATACAAGTTTTTCGCGCAGTTCTGAGGAAAAAGGTTGCACCTTTTTCTCGTCTACTCTTCGACGACTTGTAAAATCGATGCTCGTGAATCTTGCTAGTTTCGATCTGAAACGATGTATCCCTTTGTTTTTAGCCGGAATACAAGTTTTCGCGCAGTTCTGAGAGATAAAATTTACACCTTTTTTTCGTCTACTCTTCGAAGACTTGTAAAATCGATGCTCGTGAATCTTGCTAGTTTCGATCTAAAACGATGTATCCCGTTGTTTTGAGCCGGAATGCAAGTTTTCGCGCAGTTCTGAGAGAAAAAGTTTGCACCTTTCTCTCGTCAACTCTTCGGCGACTTGTAAAATCGATGCTCGTGAATCTTGCTAGTTTCGATCTAAAACGATGCATTCCTTTGTTTTGAGCCGGAATACAAGTTTTCACGCAGTTCTGAGAGAAAAAGTTTACACCTTTCTCTCGTCTACTCTTCGACGACTTGTGAAATCGATGCTCGTGAATCTTGCTAGTTTCTTTCTAAAACAATGTATCCCGTTGTTTTGAGCCGGAATACAAGTTTTCGCGCAGTTCTGAGAGAAAATTTTGCACCTTTCTCTCATCTACTCTTCGACGACTTGTAAATCGATGCTCGTGAATCTTGCTAAATTCGATCTAAAACGATGTATCCCGTTGTTTTGAGCCGGAATACAAGTTTTCGCGCAGTTCTGAGAGAAAAAATTTACACCTTTTTTTCATCTACTCTTCGACGACTTGTAAACTCGATGCTCGTGAATATTGCTAGTTTCGATCTAAAACGATGAATCCCGTTGTTTTGAGCCGGAATACAAGTTTTCGCGCAGTTCTGAGAGAAACGTTTACACCTTTTTCTCGTCTACTCTTCGACGACTTGTAAAATCGATGCTCGTGAATCTTGCTAGTTTCGATCTAAAACGATGTATCCTGTTGTTTTGAGCCGGAATACAAGTTTTCGCGCAGTTCTGAGAGAAAAAGTTGGCACCTTTCTCTCGTCTACTCTTCGACGACTTGTAAAATCGATGCTCGTGAATCTGGCTAGTTTCGATCTAAAACGATGTATCTCGTTGTTTTGAGCCGGAATACAGGTTTCGCGCAGCTCTGAGAGAAAAAATTTACACATTTTTTTCATCTACTCTTCGACGACTTGTAAAATCGATGCTCCTGAATCTTGCTAGTTTCGATCTAAAACGATGAATCCCGTTGTTGTGAGCCGCAATACAAGTTTTCGCGCAGTTCTGAGAGAAAACATCTACACCTATTTTTCATCTACTCTTCGACGACTTGTAAAATCGATGTTCGTGAATCTTGCTAGTTTCGATCTAAAACGATGTATCCCGTTGTTTTGAGCCGGAATACAAGTTTTCGCGCAGTTCTGAGAGAAAAAGTTTACACCTTTCTCTCGTCTACTCTTCGACTACTTGTAAAAACGATGCTCGTGAATTTTGCTTGTTTCGATCTAAAACGATGTATCCCGTTGTTTTGAGCCGGAATACAAGTTTTCGCGCAGTTCTGAGATATAAAGTTTGCACCTTTCTCTCGTCTACTTTTCGACGACTTGTAAAATCGATGCTCGTGATTCTTTCTAGTTTCGATATAAAACGATGTATCCCTTTCTTTTGAGCCGGAATAGAAGTTTTCGCGCAGTTCTGAGAGAAAAAATTTATACCTTTTTTTGTCTACTCTTCGATGACTTGTAACATCGATGCTCGTGAATCTTGCTAGTTTCGATCTATAACGATGTATCCCGTTGTTTTAAGCCGGAATACATGTTTTCACGCAGTTCTGAGAGAAAAGTTTACACCTTTCTCTCCTCTACTCTTCGACGACTTGTAAAATCGATGCTCGTTATTCTTGCTAGATTCGATATAAAACGATGTATCCCTTTGTTGTTAGCCGGAATACAAGTTTTCGCGCAGTTCTGAGAGAAAAAATTTACACCTTTTTTTCGTCTACTCTTCGACGACTTGTAAAATCGATGCTCGTGAATCTTGCTAGTTTCGATCTAAAACGATGTATCCCGTTGTTTTGAGCCGGAATACAAGTTTTGGCGCAGTTCTGAGAGAAACAGTTGGCACCTTTCTCTCGTCTAATCTTCGACGACTTGTAAAATTGATGCTCGTGAATCTGGCTAGTTTCGATCTAAAACGATGTATCTCGTTGTTTTGAGCCGGAATACAAGTTTTCGCGCAGTTCTGAGAGAAAAAATTTAAACCTTTTTTTCATCTACTCTTCGACGACTTGTAAACTCGATGCTCGTGAATATTGCTACTTTCGATCTAAAACGATGAATCCCGTTGTTTTGAGCCGGAATACAAGTTTTCGCGCAGTTCTGAGAGAAACGTTTACACCTTTTTCTCGTCTACTCTTCGACGACTTGTAAAATCGATGCTCGTGAATCTTGCTAGTTTCGATCTAAAACGATGTATCCCGTTCTTTTGAGCCGGAATACAAGTTTTCGCGCAGTTCTGAGAGAAAAAGTTTGCACCTTTCTCTCATCTACTCTTCGACGACTTGTAAAATCGATGCTCGTGAATCTTGCTAGTTTCGATCTAAAACGATGTATCCTGTTGTTTTGAGCCGGAATACAAGTTTTCGCGCAGTTCTGAGAGAAAAAGTTGGCACCTTTCTCTCGTCTACTCTTCGACGACTTGTAAAATCGATGCTCGTGAATCTGGCTAGTTTCGATCTAAAACGATGTATCTCGTTGTTTTGAGCCGGAATACAAGTTTCGCGCAGTTCTGAGAGAAAAAATTTACACATTTTTTTCATCTACTCTTCGACGACTTGTAAAATCGATGCTCCTGAATCTTGCTAGTTTCGATCTAAAACGATGAATCCCGTTGTTGTGAGCCGCAATACAAGTTTTCGCGCAGTTCTGAGAGAAAACATCTACACCTATTTTTCATCTACTCTTCGACGACTTGTAAAATCGATGTTCGTGAATCTTGCTAGTTTCGATCTAAAACGATGTATCCCGTTGTTTTGAGCCGGAATACAAGTTTTCGTGCAGTTCTGAGAGAAAAAGTTTACACCTTTCTCTCGTCTACTCTTCGACGACTTGTAAAATCGATGCTCGTGAATCTGGCTAGTTTCGATCTAAAACGATGTATCTCGTTGTTTTGAGCCGGAATACAAGTTTCGCGCAGTTCTGAGAGAAAAAATTTACACATTTTTTCATCTACTCTTCGACGACTTGTAAAATCGATGCTCGTGAATCTTGCTAGTTTCGATCTAAAACGATGTATCCCGTTGTTTTGAGCCGGAATACAAGTTTTCGCGCAGTTCGGAGAGAAAAAGTTTACACCTTTCTCTCCTCTACTCTTCGACGACTTGTAAAATCGATGCTCGTTATTCTTGCTAGATTCGATATACAACGATGTATCCCTTTGTTTTTAGCCGGAATACAAGTTTTCGCGCAGTTCTGCGAGATAAAATTTACACCTTTTTTTCGTCTACTCTTCGACGACTTGTAAATCGATGCTCGTGAATCTTGCTAGTTTCGATCTAAAACGATGTATCGCGTTGTTTTGAGCCGGAATGCAAGTTATTTTTCGCGCAGTTCTGAGAGAAAAAGTTTGCACCTTTCTCTCGTCAACTCTTCGGCGACTTGTAAAATCGATGCTCGTGAATCTTGCTAGTTTCGATCTAAAACGATGCATTCCTTTGTTTTGAGCCGGAATACAAGTTTTCACGCAGTTCTGAGAGAAAAAGTTTACACCTTTCTCTCGTCTACTCTTCGACGACTTGTGAAATCGATGCTCGTGAATCTTGCTAGTTTCTTTCTAAAACAATGTATCCCGTTGTTTTGAACCAGAATGCAAGTTTTGGCGCAGTTCTGAGAGAAAAAGTTTGCACCTTTCTCTCGTCTACTCTTCGACGTCTTGTAAAATCGATGCTCGTGAATCTTGTTAGTTTCGATCTAAAACGATGTATCCCGTTGTTTTGAGCCGGAATACAAGTTTTAGCGCAGTTCTGAGAGAAAATGTTTACACCTTTCTCTCGTCTACTCTTCGACGACTTGTAAAATTGATGCTCGTGAATCTGGCTAGTTTCGATCTAAAACGATGTATCTCGTTGTTTTGAGCCGGAATACAAGTTCTCGCGCAGTTCTGAGAGAAAAAATTTACACCTTTTTTTCATCTACTCTTCGACGACTTGTAAACTCGATGCTCGTGAATATTGCTAGTTTCGATCTAAAACGATGAATCCCGTTGTTTTGAGCCGGAATACAAGTTTTCGCGCAGTTCTGAGAGAAACGTTTACACCTTTTTCTCGTCTACTCTTCGACGACTTGTAAAATCGATGCTCGTGAATCTTGCTAGTTTCGACCTAAAACGATGTATCCCGTTCTTTTGAGCCGGAATACAAGTTTTCGCGCAGTTCTGAGAGAAAAAGTTTGCACCTTTCTCTCATCTACTCTTCGACGACTTGTAAAATCGATGCTCGTGAATCTTGCTAGTTTCGATCTAAACGATGTATCCTGTTGTTTTGAGCCGGAATACAAGTTTTCGCGCAGTTCTGAGAGAAAAAGTTGGCACCTTTCTCTCGTCTACTCTTCGACGACTTGTAAAATCGATGCTCGTGAATCTGGCTAGTTTCGATCTAAAACGATGTATCTCGTTGTTTTGAGCCGGAATACAAGTTTCGCGCAGTTCTGAGAGAAAAAATTTACACATTTTTTTCATCTACACTTCGACGACTTGTAAAATCGATGCTCCTGAATCTTGCTAGTTTCGATCTAAAACGATGAATCCCGTTGTTGTGAGCCGCAATACAAGTTTTCGCGCAGTTCTGAGAGAAAACATCTACACCTATTTTTCATCTACTCTTTGACGACTTGTAAAATCGATGTTCGTGAATCTTGCTAGTTTCGATCTAAAACGATGTATCCCGTTGTTTTGAGCCGGAATACAAGTTTTCGTGCAGTTCTGAGAGAAAAAGTTTACACCTTTCTCTCGTCTACTCTTCGACGACTTGTAAAATCGATGCTCGTGAATCTGGCTAGTTTCGATCTAAAACGATGTATCTCGTTGTTTTGAGCCGGAATACAAGTTTCGCGCAGTTCTGAGAGAAAAAATTTACACATTTTTTTCATCTACTCTTCGACGACTTGTAAAATCGATGCTCGTGAATCTTGCTAGTTTCGATCTAAAACGATGTATCCCGTTGTTTTGAGCCGGAATACAAGTTTTCGCGCAGTTCTGAGAGAAAAAGTTTACACCTTTCTCTCCTCTACTCTTCGACGACTTGTAAAATCGATGCTCGTTATTCTTGCTAGATTCGATATACAACGATGTATCCCTTTGTTTTTAGCCGGAATACAAGTTTTCGCGCAGTTCTGAGAGATAAAATTTACACCTTTTTTTCGTCTACTCTTCGACGACTTGTAAAATCGATGCTCGTGAATCTTGCTAGTTTCGATCTAAAACGATGTATCGCGTTGTTTTGAGCCGGAATGCAAGTTTTCGCGCAGTTCTGAGAGAAAAAGTTTGCACCTTTCTCTCGTCAACTCTTCGGCGACTTGTAAAATCGATGCTCGTGAATCTTGCTAGTTTCAATCTAAAACGATGCATTCCTTTGTTTTGAGCCGGAATACAAGTTTTCACGCAGTTCTGAGAGAAAAAGTTTACACCTTTCTCTCGTCTACTCTTCGACGACTTGTAAAATTGATGCTCGTGAATCTGGCTAGTTTCGATCTAAAACGATGTATCTCGTTGTTTTGAGCCGGAATACAAGTTCTCGCGCAGTTCTGAGAGAAAAAATTTACACCTTTTTTTCATCTACTCTTCGACGACTTGTAAACTCGATACTCGTGAATATTGCTAGTTTCGATCTAAAATGATGAATGCCGTTGTTTTGAGCCGGAATACAAGTTTTCGCGCAGTTCTGAGAGAAACGTTTACACCTTTTTCTCGTCTACTCTTCGACGACTTGTAAAATCGATGCTCGTGAATCTTGCTAGTTTCGATCTAAAACGATGTATCCTGTTGTTGTGAGCCGCAATACAAGTTTTCGCGCAGTTCTGAGAGAAAACATCTACACCTATTTTTCATCTACTCTTCGACGACTTGTGAAATCGATGTTCGTGAATCTTGCTAGTTTCGATCTAAAACGATGTATCCCGTTGTTTTGAGCCGGAATACAAGTTTTCGTGCAGTTCTGAGAGAAAAAGTTTACACCTTTCTCTCGTCTACTCTTCGACGACTTGTAAAATCGATGCTCGTGAATCTGGCTAGTTTCGATCTAAAACGATGTATCTCGTTGTTTTGAGCCGGAATACAAGTTTCGCGCAGTTCTGAGAGAAAAAATTTACACATTTTTTTCATCTACTCTTCGACGACTTGTAAAATCGATGCTCGTGAATCTTGCTAGTTTCGATCTAAAACGATGTATCCCGTTGTTTTGAGCCGGAATACAAGTTTTCGCGCAGTTCTGAGAGAAAAAGTTTACACCTTTCTCTCCTCTACTCTTCGACGACTTGTAAAATCGATGCTCGTTATTCTTGCTAGATTCGATATACAACGATGTATCCCTTTGTTTTTAGCCGGAATACAAGTTTTCGCGCAGTTCTGAGAGATAAAATTTACACCTTTTTTTCGTCTACTCTTCGACGACTTGTAAAATCGATGCTCGTGAATCTTGCTAGTTTCTTTCTAAAACAATGTATCCCGTT